>NW_007213494.1:10085-33436 GCF_000164805.1 Carlito syrichta
CGACTGACCCTGAAGAAATACAAAAGATTATCAAAGATTACTATGTACACCTGTATGGAAACAAACTTGACAATCTAAATGAAATGGAGGACTTTCTGACATCACACAACCTCCCCAGGTTGAAACAAGAAGACATTGAGACACTAAATAGACCAATAAAAAGCCACAAAATTGACTCTGTCATATGAAAACTGCCTACAAAAGAAAAAAAGCCCTGGACTGGATGGTTTTCCAGCAGAATTCTACAAAACATACAAGGAGGAACTAATACCAATCCTATTAAAGTATTCCAGGCAATTGAGAAAGATGGGATTCTCCCCAAATCATTTTATGAAGCTAACATCACACTGATACACAAACCAGGTGAAGATCCAACAAAAAAGAGAACCACAGGCCAATATCCCTTATGAACATAAATGCATAAGTCCTCAACAAGATTCTAGCAAATTGGATCCAAAATACATCTCAAAAAACATCTGCCATGACCAAGTAGGCCTCATCCCCAGGATACAGGGCTGGTTCAACATTCACAAGACCATAAATGTCATTAAATACATCAACAGATGTAAAAACAAGAACCACATGATTATATCATTAGATGCAGAAAAGCTTTTGATAAAATCCAGCATCCCTTCTTGATAAAAACCCTCAAACACCTAGGTATAGAAGGAACGTACCTCAAAATATACGATAAACCCAGAGCTAACATATTGCTAAATGGACAGAAACAGGAAGCATTTCCCCTGAAAACTGGAATAAGTCACCCCTTTTATTCAACATTGTGTTGGAAGTCCTAGCTCTTGTCTTTAGACAAGAGAAGGCAATCAGGGGTGTCCAAATAGGAAAAGAGG
This sequence comes from Carlito syrichta, assembly GCF_000164805.1. Taxonomy (NCBI): domain Eukaryota; kingdom Metazoa; phylum Chordata; class Mammalia; order Primates; family Tarsiidae; genus Carlito; species Carlito syrichta. The sequence continues at coordinate 10,937 of NW_007213494.1, forward strand.
AAGTCAAGTTATCCCTCTTTGCTGATGATATGATCATATACCTTGAAAATGCAAGAGAATTGTCAAACACCTGCTTGTCTCAGGGTACAAAATAAATGTGTAAAAGACAGTTGCATTCCTATATACCACCAACAAGCAGGCAGAGACCCAAATTAAAAGCGCAATCCCATTCACAATAGCCACCAAAAAAATGAAGTACTTCGGCATCTTCCTAACCAGAGAAGTGAAAGAGAGCTGCAATGAGAACTACAAAATACTGCTTAAAGAAATCCAATAAGACCCAAACAAATGGAAAAATATTCCATGCTCATGGATAGGAAGAATTGACATTGTTAAAATGTCCATCCTACCGAAGGCTATCTACAGATTCAATGCAATATCCATTGTTACCAACATCATTCTTCTCAGACCCAGAAATGACAAAACAGAAATTCATATGGAAACATAAACGACCATGAATAACCAAAACAACCCTAGCAAAAGAAACAAAGCATGAGGTATCACACTTCCAGACTTCAAACATTACTATAAGGATACAGTAATCAAAACAGCCTGGTATTGATATAAGGCAACATGCAGAAGATTGAAACAGGACCCCTACCTATCATCACACACAAAAATTAACTCTAAATGGATCAAAGACCTAACCGTAAAACCTCAAACTATAAGAATCTCAGAAAACGCAGGAGACATCCTTATGGAAATAGGAACTGGCAAGCAATTCCTATTCAGAACCCTAAAGGCCAATACCTTAAGAAATAAGATAGACAAGTGGGACCTCATCAAATTAATAAGCTTCTGCAAAGCAAAAGAAACCATCAAGAGATCAGGGAGACAGCCCACAGAATGGGAAAAAATATTTGCCAACTGTATATCTGACAAAGGCCTAATATCTAGAATCTATAAGAAACTCAAAAGTGCCAAAAGGAAAAAAAAAATCCCCATCAAAAAGTGGGCAAAAGACATGAATAGACACTTCTCAAAAGAAGATATATGGGCAGCCAAGAGACACATGAACAAGGGCTCAGCCTCACTCATCATCAGAGAAATGCAAATCAAAACCACACTGAGATACCACCTAGCTCCAGTAAGAATGGCCATCATTAATAAAACAAATAACAACAGATACTGGCAAGGATGCGGAGGAAAAGGAATGCTTCTACACTGCTGGTGGGAATGCAAGCTATTACAACCTCTCTGGAAGACAGTGTGGCGATTTCTGAAAGAACTAGAAATTGATCTTCCATATGTCTCAGCAATTCCCCTATTGGGAATATACCCAGAAGAACTCAAATCATTCTACAAAAAAGATTCTGGCACATGTATGTTTGTTGCAGTTCTATTCACAATAGCAAAAACATGGAATCAACCATGTTGCCCATCGAAGCTGGACTGAATTTTTAAAATGTGGTACATATACACAATGAAATATTATGCAGCCATGAAGAAAGACAAACATATGGACTTCACAGCAACTTAGATGGATTTGGAGTCTATCATACTCAGTGATCTATCACAGAAACAAAGAACAGAGTACCATATGTTCTCACTCATAAGCAAACCTTGAACAATTTTAATGCTATAAGAAAGCAATTGGCAGTAGTGGGAAACTGTCAGGGGTAGGGGTGGGATTGGCAGTTGAGGGAAACTGCTATGGGAGGGAGGGGCATACCTCATCAACAAGGGTACCTGCATAATCACCGTTTGTATACCTAACTCTGAATTGTACCCCACATATCTTTATAATAAAAAAGAAAAGAAAAGAAAAAAAATACACACACAAGTGGACCCATGCAGTTCAAACCCATGTTGTTCAAGAGTCACCTGTATTTTTAATTTATGATGTTTACATTGTTTTTTCAGATATAATGCTATTACACACTTAATAGACTATAGTATATAAATCTGTTTTATGTACTAGGAAAAAAATTCATGTGACTTATTTTATTGCAATATTCACTTTAGCACAATGGTCTGGAGCCAAACCTACAGTATCTCTAAGGCAGGTCTATTGTAACAGCAGTCGCAGTAGTAGTAATATTGAATATGTATCAGACACTAGTCCATGCCTCATATGTATTATCTCACCAATTTTTTTCAAAAAATTATTGAGATTATACCATGATTGTCCCCATTTTACATATGATAAAACTCACTGAGAAACTAAGTTACTTGCTAATTAACTGTTAGTGTCCTACAACTAGAAAATTGAAGAACCAGGATTATAACTCGGGCTTTGATTTCAAAACCTTCACAAACAGATAAAACATAAGAAATATCTGTAGAGATTGGAAGCAGTTGCTCAATGTTAAAATATTATGTAGATAGGGGACAGCATCTTGGACACTGCTGAAAACTGAAAGAGTGAAAGAGAGGACAATCTTGAGTTGCTTCTCAAAGCACAGAGGAAGCTATTCAAATAGAATACAAGAAAACATAAAAACAGCAAGTCTGGAGACCCAACCTATATGTAATAGGAGGTCCCAAAAAAGAATCCCAGGAGAACTGAAGAAGAAGAGATTATATAAGAAATAACACATAAGAGATTCTCCAATCTCAGCAAAAAGCTCAAGCTGAAATTGGGGAGTATAGGTCATATTTTCTGCAATCTTAAAGAAGAGCGAGTCATATATGATAGTAAAAGTTAAGAAAGAAGTCAATAAGTGTTCAGACAAAAAATTTTCTTCTACAAAGGACAAAAAGTAGGCCATCCTGAAAACTGTCCACAATGTACAATTCTAGAAAATAAAGTGGAAATAATAACACTTTGAAAGCAAAAGAAAATAACCCCCAAATTTGGCCCCAGTCAAGTTGTTGCCATGTGGAAGCCATGGTCAGTGGAGGTCAGATATGATAGGGGATAAAACTACCACTTTCTGAACAAACTTCTTGAAGCATAAATATTTCATAATGAGAAAAAACTAGACAAAAATTAGAACTCAAAAGCAATAATTCACAATTGGAAAGGTCTAATAGTGAGCAAGTAAACCAAAATATATAAGAAATCTAAATAATTTATTTAAATGTAGTGAGAGCCAAAATACATTAGATAATTGTTTTTTTTTTGAAACTGATGATGGCTATTATTGAAAAACAATGGCAACTAACCCTTTTAATAAAACTGGAAAGGGGAAGATAAAGAAAAAATGAAGTGCCAAATTTCTCATTCATATTCCCTTAAAATGGAGCACAAATAGCATTGTTGTAATATTGTGTGATAGTTTATTAGTTCAATAGAATGAAGATATCTGAGGCTGGGCACGGTGGCTCACGCCTATAATTCCAGCACTTTGGGAGGCCGAGGTGAGAGGACTGCCTGAGCCCACGGGTTCAAGACTAGCCTGGGCAACTTGATAAGACCTCATCTCTACAATAAATAAATAAATAAATAAATAAATAAATAAGCCAGGCATGGTGCTGTGTGCCTGTAGATCCAGCTATTTGGAAGGCTGAGGTGGAAGGATCACTTGAGCCCAGCAGGTAGAAGCTGTGGTGGCCATGAGTGTGCCACTGCACTCCAGCCTGGGTGACAGAGTGAGACTCCAACTCAAAAAAAAAAAAAGGAAAAAAAAGATATCTGATAAGATTAAATGCCAAGTTTGTAACCCGAAGAAAAACAGAAATTGAAGAAAATATCATCCTATTGTAAAAACCAAGAAGTAAATAACATTACCCCATATTGGATATAGCAGTTGGCCAGTACTAGAATAAGGTTTAAGAAAACATATCATAATTCAATATAAAACTTGAACAATCACTCTATAGGTGCGCTGAAGGTACCAGAAATGAAACAGGTTTTGGTTTCTAATTATTCTAGCCATTTTTTTCATGTATTATGTAGTACCTCTCTACCATAAATCACAGAGAAAATAGAAAGAATTAAAGAGGAATACAAACTGCTAAGTACAAGAAAAAAATCAGAGACTTGTTAATGATTGGGACTATGTAAGATAACATGTTAGAGAATTCATTTAACTGAAGGACAATACAAATCATAAAACTTATTTGTAAAAAGTGATATATATTACAATACTTAGTAATAAAATCACCCAAGGAAGCAAAAGACTTGTACAATGAAAACTACAAAACATTGAGTTAAAAAAATGAAAGTCACAAATAAGCAGAGACATCTTGTGCTTATGGATCGGAAGACCTAATATTAAGAGGACAAAACTGGCCAGGTTCGGTGGTTCAGCCTGTAATCCCCCCACTTTGGGAGGCCAAGGTGAGTGAATTGCCTGAGCCCACGGGCTCAAGACCCACCAGGCAACTTGGTGACACCTCATCTCTACAATAAATCAAAAATTAACTGGGTGATAGCACTTGCCTGTAGTTCCAGTTACGTGGAAGGCTGAGGCGGAAGGATCGCCGGAGCCTAGTAGGTGGAGGCTGCGGTGGCCAGGGGCATGCCACTGCACTCCAGTCTGGGCGACAGAGTGAGACTCCAACTCAAAAAAAAAAAAAAATGACAAAACTACCCAGTGTTCTACAAATTCAATGCAATTCCCTATCAAACTCCCAACTGCAGATTGGCAAAAATAGAAAAACCCAACCAAAAATCGTATGGAATCTCAAGGGACTTCAAAACACAATCTTGAGGGTAACCCCCTTGGTTCCCCTCCCACTGTGGGAGCTTTTTTGTCCTCTCAATAAATCCTGCCTTCAAAAAAAACCAAAAAACACACAATCTTGAAAATAACAAAGTTAGAAGCCCCATACTTCCAGATTTCAAAACTTACTACAAAGCTACAGTAATTAAAACAATGTGGTACTGGCATAAAGACAGACATAGAGATAAATGAAACAGAATAGAGAGGTCAGAAATAAACCCTCACATATAATGGTCAAATGATCTTTGACAAGGGTGCCAGGACTACACATCAGTGCAAGGATTGTCTCGTCAACAAATGGAGTTGGTAAAACTGGATATCCACTTGCAAAAGAATGAAGTTGGATTCTTACTTCATACCACACAAAAAAATTAACTCAAAATAGATTTAAAACTTAAGGCCTAAAACTATAAATTCCTATAAGTAAACATAGGGAAAAAACTTTATGATATTAGATTTGGCTATTATTTCTTGGATATAACATCAAAAACATAAGCAACAAAATTTAAAAAATAGAAAAATTAAACTTCATCAAAACTGAAAACTTTGGGGCATCAAAGGACACTATCAAGAGAGTGAAAAGACAACCCTTGAAATGGGAGAAAATATTGCAAATCACATATCTGATAAGAGTTTAATATCCAGAATATATAAAGAAATATTACAACTCAGCCATGCTCAGTGGCTTAGTCTGTAATCCCGTGCTTTGGGAGGCTGAGGTGAGTGGATTGCCTGAGCCCGTGGGTTCGAGACCCACCCGGGCAACTAGGCAAGACCTCATCTCTACAATAAATAAAAAAATCAGCCGGTCATGGTAGCGCATGCCTGTAATTCCGGCTACTTGGAAGGCTGAGGCGGAAGGATCGCCAGAGCCCAGCAGGTCGAGGCTGTGGTGGCCAGGAGTGGCCACTGCACTCCAGTCTGGGCGACAGAGTGAGACTCCGACTCAAAAAAAAAAAAAGAAATATTACAACTCAACAATGAGTAGCCAAATTCAAAATGGGCAAAGACATAGCACAGAGGATTTTTAGGGTAGTGAAATTAGTTTGCATGGTAGTATAATAATGGATACATATCATTATGCATTTGCCCAAACCCATAGAATGTATAACACCAAGAGTGAACCCTAACGTAAACTATAAACTCTGGGTGAAAATAAAACAGGTAGAATACTTGGACAAACATTATCCCAAATAATATATACAAATGGCTTAGAAATACATTAAATGATGCTGGACAATCACTAATCTTTAGAAATACACAAGTCAAAATAACAATGAGACATCACGTCATACTTGGTAGTATGGCTAATTTTATTTTATTTTATTTTAAAGATATGGGTACAATTCAGAATTAGGTACACAAGTGGTCATTGAACAGGTGAAGTATGGTTCTCTCATTGGTTCTTACTTCACCTGGTTTGGGATCAGGTACCTTTATCGATATTATGTGCAACCACCAATCCCCAGCAATGTCCCGCTATTGCCAATCCCCTTCATGTGGTATTATGACAAATATCCAGGGTCCACTTATGAGTGAGAATATGTGGTACCCAGTTCTTTGTTTCTGTGATAGATCACAAATCATTTTACAAAAAATTACCTGTGCATGCATGTTTATTGCAGCACTATTCACAATAGCAAAAACCTGGAACCAGCCGTGCTGCCCATCAAAAGTGGACCAGAATTTTTTAAATGTGGTGCATACACATGATGGAATATTATGCACCCATAAAGATGGCTAATATTTAAAAAAACAGAAAATACCAATTGTTGGTTAGAATCTAGAGGAACTGTAATACTAGTAAACTGCTGGTGGAAATATAAAATGACGCAGCCTCTGTGAAAAAGTTTCTCAAATCAATAAACATGGAATTACCATATGATTCAGCAATTCCACTACTAGGTATATATCCAAATAATTGAAAGCAGGGGCTCAAATAGATGCTTGTACACAAACGTTTGTAGTAGCATTATTCACAACAGCCAAAAAGTAGAAACAGCCCAAATGTCCATCAACAGATGAATGGAAAAACAAAATGTGGTATGTACATACAATAAAATATTATTCAGCCACAAAAGGAATGAAGTTCTTATATATGTTATCATATCAATAAAACTTGAAAACATTAATGTTAAGAGAAATAAGACAGGCACAAATGAATACATATTGTATGATTCCATTCACATGAGGTACTGAAAGTAGGCAAATTTGTGGTGACAGAAAGTAGAAGAGCAGTTACCAAGGACTAAAGGAATTGGGAGTTATTGTTTCATGGGTACAGAATTTGGTTTGGGATGAGAAAACGTTCTGGAAATAAACAATGATGATATTTGCACAACAACGTGAATGTATTTAATGACACTGAATTATACACTTAAGGATGGTTAAGGTGGTAAATTTTATGGTCTATGTTTTTTACTACAATAATAGTATAATATACCTATCTCCCTTTATTTTACAAAATAGTCATTAGAACATCATAATTGGCCCAATAAAATTTCATTTTAAAAAATCACTTCACATACTATATTAAAGGATCTCATTTTCTAAAACAAAAATTAGCATTGTTATTAAATATCTTGTCAATTTTGCATTTTTTAAAAAAAGAACTATGAATGAATAAATCAATGAATGAGAATGTGCTAACCACAATATGTTCCATTTAAAAAAATCATGGCCAGGCTCAGTGACTCAGCCTGTACTCCCAGCACTTTGGGAGGCTGAGACAAGTAGATTGCCTGAGTCCATGGGTTTGAGACCAACCGGGGCCACGTGGTGAGACTTCGTCTCTACAATAAATCAAAAATGAGCCAGGCATGGTGCACACCTGTAGTTCCAGCTACTTAGAAGACAGAGGTGGAAGAATCACCAAAGCCCAGTAGGTCAACGCTGGGATGGCCGTAAGTGTGCCACTGTACTCCAGCCTGGGCAATGGAGTGAGACTCTGACTCAAAAAAGAAAGAAAGAAAGAAAGAAAATTACTATCTTTTTTCCAAAATTATTAACCCCCCAAAAAACCATATTAAAATTTACTAAGATTAAGTCAAGCAAAAGATTATTTTCAGAAAATGTATAAGCTGCCATCTCCTTGAGTGTATCTTCTTTCTTTAAAATGTTCATTCAAAAGTAAATTATACTAACACAACATTATTAAGATGTAAGAAACCATAATGACCTTGGAGCAATGAACAGAAAATATGATACTTGTCATAATATTTCATTTCAAAATATAGAATAAATTACAAATATTTAACATTTAGGCTATTTAAAATACTGTTTTAAAACTGCTGTTTTAGAAGAACATACTGGGTTCAAATCATTCAATTTACTGACATTTAATCTTGAGCCAAAGACATAGGGACAAACATGTGCAATCAGTTCCTTAAATGTTTTTGCAGAGTAAAATTTAATTTGCTCTATGAGGTGTCATCCCATAAGTCTCACCCCAAAATATGATGGAATCTCATTTATATCATTTAAGATGATAAAATATTAAAGCAGTCTTTGCTCAATGATTGTTAGTAGTTAATTACTACGCAGTTGGTTTTTCGAACCTGGATGAACCTCTTTCAATTAAATGTATTCAAAATTAGACTTTCCTGGAAGAACTATGCAATTGAAAGACAGATTTCTAGACCATCTTATGTTCCTTAATAAGATCACCTAATATTTCATTTCAGAACACAAAATTCTCTATTACCATTGTAGCACACTTGCTTGCTGCCCAGAAGCACAGGTTTAGTTGTTGGGTTTGTCATTTCCATCCCTTTTCTATTTTTGATTTGTCAATGCGTTTATTTCTGTTAATTCACAGAATTGCTCTAAAGCAAATAAAAGGGGCCTAAGTTCTAAAATGATCCATTTTTAGCAAGCTCGAAATGAAATATGGTGCAGACCCTAAAGCAATTAAGATGTGACATACCATGGAATCTGGTGAAGCCGAATTAGAAAATATGATTCACAGATCGGCAAAAGAGGAAGCAGGGAACAAGTCAGATTCTAGCTCAGGTGCCTCCCCTAGCCAGGTGTTCCCTGGCCCTCCCTCAGGGTATCTCTTTGCAGATAAGAGAATGTACTTCTTCTCTTCAGGTATGTGTCTAGGTAGATTCCTCAGCCTTCATTAATGCTTTCCCATTCTACCCTGTCTAGGCTCACTCATGGTACTCAGCTTCACAATCAATAGAAATACAGAAAAACTGTCTTCTACTTCTTAGAACCTCAAATTTGGTGTCACTCAGTGAATACTTTTCAGTAACTCAGTAAAGAGCAGCAACATTTATGGAAGTTTACTTGAAGAATGTGAAATTCTCTCACTTTTAAAAATAGAAGATAACCGCCGGGCTCGGTGGCTCAGCCTGTAATCCCGCGCCTTTGGGAGGCTGAGGTGAGTGGATTGCCTGAGCCCGCGGGGTTCGAGACCCGCCTGGGCAGCGAGATCTCATCTCTACAATAAATCAAAAAATCAGCCGGGCGTGGTAGCGCATACCTGTAATTCCGGCTACTTGGAAGGCTGAGGCGGAAGGATCGCCGGAGCCCAGCAGGCAAGGCTGCGGTGGCCGGGAGCGGCCACTGCACTCCATCTGGGTGACTGAGTGAGACTCCAACTCAAAAAAAAAAAAAAAATAGAAGATAACCAATAGATTTCATGCATAAAACCCACTTATAGTCCTGCTTGGTAAGAATGGTTTTGAGACTGATTTTGGACAAAATGGAAAAGAAGGTCATGTGCATCTATCATAGCCTTGTAGTGGTAACATATGTAGGGCATAGTGGCCAACCATGATCTATTCACTCCATAAGCATCCCTGTGTTAACATCAACCAGCAAAGAACAGTGTATCAGGACCACTGTGATACCCCTACAGAGGGACTTGCCTGAGCTCTGTTACGTCTTCAAACTTCAGCACACATTCGGAAAAATTAATAGAAGCAGAGAAATGAAAACTATTATTCTATTCCATATAAAGATGCTTATCATTCAAGACATTTCACAATATTCTCTATACAAGGATCCACAGGAGAAATTTCTTTCAAGACTCAATGCCAGAAACATTTAAATTTCACTTTGGTGGCTGATTAGTTTTTTCTTAAGGACACTGTGATTCTCTCTTTTTTTCCCTCCCATTTGTGCTCCTGCTAGAAAACTCCAAGAAAGTTCTTCCTTCTAGCATGGAGTTAGAACAGTACCCCTGCCCTCATGGAATCCATTTTATATCTCTAACCTCACCCTTGATTTTTTTCTGTCCTTATTTTCACTTAGCCTTATAATTTATTCACATAAACTTTTAATCTTCCAGAAATATTTATTTCATGTTCTGATAGAAGATAAAATATAATATATAAGTTTTTCAGGCTAGCTGTGTTACCTGGGCAATTCGCAATCTCTCAGGAGCTAGGTTTTCTTATTTATGAAATGAAAGGTTATTCAATTCTAGTTCTGAAATTTTTTCAACTTTCTAAATGAAGCCCAGGAAAGTAGTAGCAAATTTATTTCCATGTCATCAATGTCTTTATTTTTCTACTTTTTTGTTACTATTGTAACAACACAACAAGTATCGTGTGTCCTAATTATGAATAACCAAGAGATAGTTCATAATTCTCTAATTTTGTTGATGGGGGACAGACACTGAACCTTCCAAAAAAGGCCAATGATATTGATACATAGGTAAATAAACTACAGCTTATTTGCATACTTAGTCACTCTTGCAAAGGACAAAGAGTCACATATAAATATATGCATAGTAAATGTGTTTGAAGATTATCAGCATAGAAATATTTTTGTGATTGCACATGTGCTTGTGAATGAGCACTTACAGAAATTGGGAGCCTACATCAAACAAGCACAGTCATATTGTCCAACCCATTATTCTTATGAACTACTTGAAATGCCATACTTGGCCTCCAATGTGGAAAGCATACATGGATTATTAATTTTATAAAGAGGTCCAAAATAGTATAACAACAAATGACAAATGCCTAGTGAAGACTAAGTGTAAGGTATTTTACATAAATTATCTCATCAACTCTTCAAAATGATCCTGTAAGGTAGGTAATATGTAAACTTTTAAAAATTTGTAACAGCATTATTGAAACATAATTCACCAAATCTTAATATTCACCCTTTTAAAATGAATATTCGTTTTTACTATATTAACAGAGTTGTGTAACTATTACCATAATCTAATTTTAGAACATTTTCATCAACCCAAAAGAAAAAAATCCTGAACCTACTAACAATCTTCTCTCCTGGTAGCCCCCAGCAACCACTAATCTACTTGTCTCTATGAATTTGCCTATTCTGAACATTTCATATAAATGGAATGATATAATAAGTGGTCCTTTGTAACTATTTTCTCTCACTTAGCACGTTTTCAAGATTCACTCATGTTGTAGCATGTTTCAGCACTTCATTACTTTTTGTTGATAAATGACATTCCATTGTATAATACAACACAGTTTATTCATCCACTTATCTGCTGCTATGGACATTTGTGTGCACATTTTTATGTAGATATATGTTTTCAATTCTGCTGAGTATATACTAGAAGTAGAGTTGCTGGGTCATATCATAACTCTATTTTTAACTTTTTAAAGAACTGCCAAACTATTTTGCATAAGGATTGCACCACTTTACATTTTCAGCAGAAATGAATAAAAGTTTCAATTTCTCCACATCCTCAACATTTGTTATTGTCTGCCTTTTTTATTTTTAGCTATGCTAGTGTGTATTGTGGGTTTGATTTGCATTTTTTAATGACTATGTTGGTGAGCAGATATATTGGCTTATACATGTTTTCACAGATGTATTGGCTTATACATATTCTTGGAGAAATGTCTATTCAGATCCTTGGCTCACTTTTAAAATTAGTTGTACTTATCTTTTTACTTTTTAGTTGTATACTCTTCATTTATTTTGGATACTGTTTATTATATATGATTTACCAATATTCCCAGTCATTCTATGGGTTGTCTTGGTAAGCTTGATACCAAAGTAAGCTTAGTACACAGAATTTTTCAATTTTCATGCAGTTCAATTTATCTACTTAATATTTTGTCACTTATACTTTTGATGCCATATCTAATAAACCATTGCCTAAATGAAGGTCATGAAGAAAATTTTCTTGGTTTTTGACTCTCTCTTTAGATCTATGATCCATTTTAAGTTAATTTTTATATATGGTGTGTTAACCCAGTTATAGAGGAGAAAACTAGGCAAAGAGAGGATGAGAAACTATTCCAAAGTCTCACAGTATGCAAGGGGCTGAGGCAGGATTTAAATCTAAACAACCTGGCTCCTGAGTCTACACATTTACCCATAATTATTATGCTACTAATTATTAATTATTATTAATAATATGTAAAACATATTATTATGTATTACAATTGCATTTTTTTGCCTTTGTCAAAATAGATATAAATTGATAAATTAGGTGGGGTTTGTTCTTTTAATTATCAGTGAGTAGAGAATGTAGTGAGAAATTCCTAAGGAAAATACCAATATTACTACAATAGGGATCATAAAGTGTTTTCTTTATGTAAAGAAATATTGCAAAAACACAGGAAAACTTGAAAAAGCAAATCTAGAGTCTACATGCCATACACCTTCAATCCCTATACTGGAAATGTTTGATCTTTTTATAATTAACCCATTGTTGTTGGCAGCTGAAGTCACTAGATGAAATTGTACCAAATATTTCTTTTCCTCAATATACATTCACTGACTTTGTTAACTTATATTCCCCTCATATTACCAAAAAAAAAAACCAGTACTATCTTTTGGAGGGTGGACCTCTTGTAATACACGTTTCTGCCACTAGGTAAGTGTTCTAGGAACCCATTGGCATCAGTGTACCAGCTGGTGTTGTGAGAGGCTGTGTTTGGCTTCATTGAATTTTTTTTAGAGATTCTTTCAACGCGTTTGCCCATTTCATAGTAGGTGATTTACAGGTGCACCTGCCCACACTGTGCTGAGTGTTCAGCAGTTTTTGACCCTCGTGTTCCACCTTCCCTAGTCACCAGATCTTGCCCTTTTTTATTTGGATGAAAAAAAGTCCTCAAAAGGAAACATTTTGCAAATGTGGAAGAGGTGAAATTAAGAAATGGCAGAAGCAGTGAAAGGCATCAAAATTGATGAGTTTAAAAACTGTTCTGAGCAGTGGAAAAAGTGTCTCAATAGGTTTATTGCATCAAATGGAGAATACTTTCAAGGTGACTGAAATTTAAACACATAACAATACCCAATTTTTAATTTAAAAATTTCTGATTTTTTTAGTCCCTCCTCATCACATTCTGTGAAAGCTAATTCTTCAAAAAGACGACCATCTTAAAATTAGATAATATCTAATTTATCTATTCCAACTAGTTTGCATCTATAGAAATTTCTCCAAAATGACATGCAAATATATCTAGTCTCATGATAGCCCTGTAAAGTAGGATTTGGGTCATTAACATGCCACTTTACATGAAGGTCCAGAAAAATTTGAAAGGTTAATAACTTTGGCAATGTTAACTAACATTAACATATATTAAAACATTAGTCTAGCCAGAACTATCTCAGGTTTCTTAATATTCAATGTTGTATTCTACCCACTATGTGTTACTGACTTATTTAGCACAGCAATCATTAATGATTAAATCAATTAAAATCCATAAAGAACTATGTGTTATCCAATGAGTAAATGAATTACATTATATCAGGAAGATTGCAGAGCAGTTTATTAAATAGACCTTTCAATTCCACCTGCTCTGCCACTAACAGGCATTTAAAAAACCAATTCGTTTTTCTAGATAACAATTGCTATTATTGCTCAACTTCACTTGCCTACTGTTTTATTAAATATACAATTAAACACATACTCTTTGATACAAAAGAAAGAAAAGTATTGGCTAAATGAAGAGCAATTTGCCTGTCTGCACTTTCCTGCTGACTTGAAGTTTGATTTTAATTTGTGTTGCAGGCTTCTGTTAATGAAACCGTCTACATAAAATGACTACAAAAGTCTGTAACATTAACATAATAGATACAATCTCCTAGAATCTCAACAGCGGCTTTAAAAAAAGTTAACTTAAAGCATTGTGATAGTTGCCACTCACAGAGAGCTGTTTTCTTTTTTAAATTTCTAATGGGAACACTATACTTTCAGTGAGTTCTGTATTCTAAACCAATCTGTACAACTTTGCCAACATAAAAAGGTCATTTGAATTCAGAAAAGGTTGAAACTTTAGGCTCTGTCTTCTTTGTGATGGCACAAAATAAGTTTCTACATGCAGCAGAATTCTAACACAATACCAGTTACATATAATTAATTGGGTGGCCAAGTAGAGAAAGCACCCGGAATGCTTTGCCTTGAACATTTTGGAATTCTGTCTACCCCTGACTAAGAAGCACACAAATGTTTATACTACTGTCTGATTTCTCAGAAGAGAACCATATAACAGGGTCTCTCAAAAGCTGAATAAGGTCTTCCCAGGATCTCTATTACCCTGGGACATCAATATAAGACCAAATATAATGTCGTGAATAAATTCATTCTTTAAAGTATGTGTTAAAAAATAATTTAGTCATTTACCATCTTCAAATATAACTAATGAAATAAAAATACAATAACTATAACAAAGCTTTCTAGATATGAAAAAAATAACAATACATTGTGTGCTGGCAGAATAAGTTTCTCTAGAAGCCAAAGAAATGACATAAAAGAGAATCCTTTAAGTAGATGAGGCACTCAAGGTCCAGGCTAAGTAGGGGAAGAAATGTTATTAAGTATCATATTTACTCTCTATTCTTTCTGGAAAGCCAAAGAATCTAACTTTCATACTCTAGTCCAACCATATTATATAGAAAGACTTTTGCTTAGCAGAGAAGCAACTGGGGTTTGGAAATTTCACTTGCTTAAAAAGAGAAGAGGTAACTCCATACTAAAAAAAAAAAAAAAAAATCATAACCTCATAACCAGGGTACCTGAGTTTACCTTTGCTTTGCGAAAGTGGTAGACCACCAGCATGCTAATGAAGTCCAGCAGCATACACAGGGCTTGGAAGGAGATGATTGCAAGTCGCAAATACTTATCCTTCTGGACAAAGCATGGCCTGTCATCAGCACAGTAGGTGCAGCCCTCCTTGCAGGGTAAGCAGACATAGGTTTCTTCTGACATATCCTTTGCACTTCCTAAAAAATTGTGATCCGGACTCCTTCCTGAAAGTTCCAAATAAAACCACAGTGTCATTTGCACTTCCTGGGGAAGGGAGATTGAGTACAGAGTCCAAACACATCTTTGCCTCTTTATTCACTTTCCCATTTATTAAAGATCTTTTCTCAACCCTCTTTCTAGGGGAGAGAGCTACTTTGCTTTTGGACTCAAACAAAATTCTTTTTATCTCTTATTTTAAAACTGTCATTCAGAATAATTGAGAAAAAATAGCAAAAATGGAAATAAAACTCCTTGAAGGCAGGGAACAGTTTTCTAAGTCTTTTACATCATTACCTACTACTCACCAACTGATAATATGCCCAATAACACAAATCATATTCCATAAATATTTGTTAAGACTTAACCAGAAGGAGAAATGAGATAGCAGATAGTCAATGTTTTCATGTACCAAGTAAACATACCCATCACTTTGGAACTTCTTGACCTAATTAACACAGAATCCAAAATGAGGCTTTGATTGCTACTTAATTCAACAGGGATCTCATCTACCAAGTTCATTAGGTCTAAATGGAATAAAACAGTGCTTAATCGACAGTTGTTCAGTGTGCAATTGCCTAATGATGGTGCATCCTTTGTCCAGAGTACAGCCCATACTTACCAGCTGTCATGTAATTTTCCATTGTGCATACCCATAGGACATTTCCACCTGACTCATTTATTGCTGCTATTGATCCTCCCTTTGTATTCTTATATGTCAGTTATTAAACTTAAGTCATGTCTGAAGCCCAATAGGTAAGGATTATCTTCAATTGTTGAGTTTAGCACTAACAAATAGCCACTTAAAAACAATTACTGAAACAAAAACAAAAATAACTATTTCCAACTCTATACTCAGCATAAAAGACATCTGTGACTATATACCCAGTTCAGTATACAGCACAACTTTGATTAACTATGAATTTAGAAAAAAGTTCTTCTGGTTATCAGAGTTTTGATAACACAAAGTTTTATAAAAGTCTTTACTTATTTCAACTCTTGTTAAAGGGCCACAATTTTTTCTATAATGTATTTATCTGATTTCTATTCTGGATAAATACAATAGCAAAGACATAATTGAATGTTCTTTATGTTTCAAGATATATTGCTGTTTAAGAGTCATCATTCTGCTACACAGTGAAAAGCACATGGATTTTAGTGTCAAGTAGATATAGTTTTTACCCCTAGATAACTCTGAGACATGAGACAACTCACTAGGCCACTCTGAGTCTTAGTTTACTTATTTATTAAATATGAATTGCTGTGAAGATTAAACATTGTGATTTATATTAACACAGTGACTGGCTCTTTCTCTTTTTTTCCAAATATGGGAGATGCAAAGAGGAATTAGGAATTTGTTGTTGCTTTAAAGAAAGGTACTACTATTCACAGAACAATAAGTTAGAAGAATGAGTTAAGATGTGGAGGGAGAGAGAGACAAAGAACCTCCAGAGAACCCTGGGAGTGGATAAAAATAAAGATTAGGGAATGTATAAAGACAAATGCTAAATAGGTAGAAGTATTTACAATGCCATAACAGAAAAATGGAATTTACTGAAAAATGCTGGTATGTGATCACATATGACCACAGAGACAAGGCTACGAGATCTAATGACTATTTTATCCTTCACTGACCTTTAAGAAGGTAGTTTCCAAAAAGTGGTAGAGATTAAAATTAGGATGTCAGGGCTTAAGGACTAAATATGTGATAAGATAAAATAAGTGATAAGATAAAGAACAGAGTACCACATGTTCTCACTCATAAGCGAACCCTGAACATTTACCATAATACAATAAGAAAGGGATTGGCAGTAGTAGGATACTGCTGGGAGTTAGGGGGTGGTTGGTTGCACATAACATCAATAAGGGTACCTGACCTCAAACCAGACAAAGTGGGGACCAAAGGGAAGCCCAAACTTTATCTGTACTATGTCCATTTGTAAACCTAACCCTGAATTGTGTCACATACCTTAAATTTTTTTTTTTTTTTATTTTAGAAAGGGATTTTGATGCAAACTGGTTCAACCTCTATGGAAAACAGTGTGGCAGCTTTTAAAAGAATGAGAACTTGACCTTCCATATGATCCATCAATCACCCTTCTGGAAATACATCCAGAGGAACTTAAATCACTCTACAAAAAAGACACCTGCGCAGGTATGTTTATTGAAGTGCTATTTACAATCACAAAAACATGGAACTAACCATGCTGCCCATCAAAACTGGACTGGATTTTTAAAATGTGGTACATATACATGATGGAATATTATGCAGCCATAAAGAAGGACACTCATAACAAAGCCTGAACAATTATCTTAATACTATAAGAAAGGGATTAGCAGTAGTGGGAAACTGCCTGGGGTGGGGAGGGCATATAACATTAATAAGGGTACCTGATCTCAAACCAGGCAAAGTGGGAACCAAAGGTAGGGCCAAACTTTACCAGTATGATGACCATTTGTGTACCTAATCCTGAATTGTGCCCCATATCTTTAAAATAAAATGAATTTAAAAAATAAAAAGTGATTTTGATTTTGTGGTTTGTGTTCTTCTCTACAGGTAAATCTGAACACAGCTGTAATCACCAAAAGGAGCTTTTGTTATTCAATTTTTTAAAGTATCCATGGAAATTATCATTTGTTTTGTGAAATAGTTCTTTTGAACCAATCTTGGCTATCTTGCTTGAACTAAATAGGCTGTCATTTTTTCACTGGCTTAAGAAGTTCCTAGCTAAGCCGGGCTCGGTGGCTCAGCCTGTAATCCCGTGCCTTTGGGAGGCTGAGGTGAGTGGATTGCCTGAGCCCACGGATTCGAGACCCGCCTGGGAAGTGAGACCTCATCTCTACAATAAATCAAAAAATCAGCCGGGCATGGCAGTGCATGCCTGTAATTCCGGCTACTCGGAAGGCTGAGGCAGAAGGATCGCCGGAGCCCAGTAGGTTGAGGCTGGGCAACAGAGTAAGACTCCAACTCAAAAAAAAAAAAAAAGAAGCTTCTAGCTACATTTAAGCCAAACAGTGTACACTATTTACTCTCAATACAAATGAAACTCAGAAACTTGACTTACATAAGCAAAGGTATAATTCTCCCAGATAGGATAAGCATAGACTACTTAACACCTTGAATCATTCAAAGCTGAACAATATTGCAAGCAGTATGTTAAGTGCTTAGTATATTTGAGTTTTCATAACATATGACCACAGCAAGTAGTCTTAGTCACATTTTTAGATACTTTTAACAAGTCCTTCAGCTTTGTAAAATTTTCAGTCATTTTTCATCAATCAAAATTTGTTCAGGACCAATTCTATGATCCATTTCTAGTAAGTCTAAAAGACCTAACTTTGTCCCTGACTTTTTTCATTACTATTATTTTACTTTTGCCGTAATTTCCTCATCTTTAATTGTAATTCTGCTGTACCGTGTGTGTGTGTGTGTGTGTGTGTGTGTGTGTGTGTGTGTGTGTGTGTGTGTATGTTTGTGTATCTATAAGGTACTCCAAATTATTTTTGGAATGAAGTATGAGATGGAAAAAACTGGGAGACTATACAACATTTGACAGTAGCAAATTTTTATTCAACTCAACAACTGTTCTGAGTGTCAATTCATTTCTCAGACTCTGTCTTAGTGGGATAAATCAGTGAGCAAAACAGACAAAGGTCTCTGCTTCTGTGAAATTTATGTTCCAATGGGAGAAAACAGACACAACCAATGTTAGTAAATTTAACAGGTTAATACTATTGTATGACAAAACTAAGGAAGATAAAAACATAAATTTTAATAAAAAATAATACATTTTTCCAAAAGAAAAAAATAAAAGTGGGGCAAAGTCAGGAACATCAACCATTCTGGAAGTGGGAGCCATAATTTTGAATAAAGTGGTCTAGGTAGGTTTCATTCTAAGAGTTATAGCTGAGCAGAGATTTGAAGGAGGTGAAGAAATTAGCCATACTGACTTCTGAGTAAACAGAATTCCAGGCAGAAAAGGAAGCCAGAACAAAGGTGCTGAGGTGGGAGCACATCTGGATATATGAGCTAGTGGGGTAAGAACAGAGTGAGTTTGGGCCTTGAAGTGAAAGGAAGTCAGAGAAGTAAGAGGGTGAGTCCATCGAGGGCACAGTGGGCCACTATAGGGACTTGGATTCTACCTTTTGGCAAACAGAGAGCTATGTCAGGTTATTGAGTAGAAGACTAACAAGACGTGCTTTATGTTGTTAAAGGATTGCTTTGTTTCTACAGAAAAAAAAAACTGTAGAGTGCAAGGTAAGAAGAGAGTGATGAAAAGCTACTGCAGTAATCCAGGTAAGACCTGATGGTGGCTGGGACCACAGTGTAGCGGTAAAAATGGCTAGATGCAGAGTTTGAAGGTGAAGTCAATAGGATTCTTTGATGAGTTGGCTATGGCATGAGAGAGAAAGAAGAGACAAGGATAAATCCGAGGTCTTTAACATTAATGAGTGGAAGAAAGAAGTTACCATCAACCAAGATAGGGAAGAATGCAAATAGAAAAGGTTTTGGAGAAGATCCTAAGTCCAATCTTGACATTTCAGTTGGAGCATTCTAGTAGAGAGACAAGCGATGATGTCAAAAAGATCTTGATGTGTGGGAGAAAGGTCTGCATTAAAATAAATACTTTAAAGTTATGGACATTTAGAGAGTATTTATATCCATGAGACTGAACAAGATCACCAAGAGAGTGAATACAGACAGAGAAGACATCTAGGGCCTGCCAATATTAATGCCAAACAAAATCTTTAATCGTTCAAAACTGTACCTCACTCTGTCTCCTGTTTTACAAGAGGCGTTGTATTATGTTTTTCCATAACTGCCAATGTAGAAAGCTTTAACAGAAAAAGACATTTTCTCTGGATTTAAATGCAATCTGTCACTATCAAAGAGCTAAAGTTGCTATCTTAGTCTTGTTCCCCATAAAGCAGAACCTGAGATAAGAACTTAAACACAGACATCTAATTTAGGAGGTGATTATTTAGAAGGTATGAAGTGTGAAAATGGTTAATTCAAAATCTAAGCTGTTGAAACTGTAAATTATTTTGAGCCTTAAAAGAATGTGACTGTGGAGTCCAGAGTCATGTGATGGGCAGCTATAACCTAGGCAGTTGTAACCTTTGTTTCTCTAATTTTTAGATTAGCCTTCTTCCTTACCTACATTGTCTTATAAAATGCTGCAAATGACTAAAGAGCACCAGGAAAAACCCTTTTTCTCTTCAGTGTTTTTCTTCATTATAGATTAACTTCTCTCTTGCCTTTCCTACAAAAAGACTTCATAACTATCATCTTAAGCTGGAATGTTAAAATACACTTTTCTTAAATTGGAAAGAAAATGAAAACCAGATAAAAAGAAAAAATAAGTCTCAGGGAAACAAAATAAACTGTAACCTAATTAAATTGTTGTAATTCATAAGCCAGCTTTATAAAATTAATGTAATCAAACAATTCTTTTCTTCCTATATAAGCAATACCTTAGCATTTAACTTAAACACTAATCCCATTTCTCCGGAGTCTGTGTTTCCTGAACGGCCATTCACAACTTTTTTGCTTAAATAAAGTCTTTAAAACAGGATACCATTCTTTCAATTATTTTAAGTTGACAAAAGATAGAGTGATAAAAGGAGACAGAAAGTGATAGAAGAGATTAGACAGAGTGAGACAAGGAAGAAAGAAAAGGCAATAAAGGGTAGATTATTGAGTAGGATAGTACTGTAGGCAATGGGGGAATAAATTCTCCTGAAATTACTATAAAAACTAAATACAACACCCCTTAGATTTGTCTTTCCAAAAGGCAGGAAACTGGAACATGTATGCAACAATTACCAATACCTGTGCTTGATGGTTATCCCAGGGAACTTCAATTTTTCCCACACTTCTGGGCAAGGGCTGAGAAAGTTTACAGGGCTTCAGAGAAAGTCCTGAGGCAGGGAAGGAAAAAAAAAGTCTTTGGGGACTTAAGGTGAGATACTAGCAGCCTGTCTAATACAGAAACTGTCTACTACAGACTGCAGCTAATATCTAGGGTAAGACAAGAGGATGTGATACAGGACACAAAAACCATGTATCATAGCTTCCAAGTTCCAAAGTCAGTTGTCTCTGGCACCATTCATATAGAATACAATGTGTATGGTGCCTATTATATTTGAACAACATGCTAAACACATGATGGGCATAGAAAAGTGAACAAACTTGGAAGCTGACAGGTCACAAATACAACTCTAATTTATAATGTGAAATGCTCTCCACTATATTCACAAAGTAATCTACTCTGAAGTAGTAGTTTATTCTTACCTGTGTCCTTTTTTTTCTTTATAATGTATCTCAATTTGGTAATGATAGTAGAAAATGAAATAAATTGCTCCCTGTTAAACTACTGCACTTGAAGAGTAGAGTCTCCCCAGTTTGCCCTTTGTTGTGTTAATTAAAATTCAATTACTCTATGGAGATATACTTTAATACCTGGGCTGACCAAACTACCCAATTAGGGTTTTTCAGATCTGAAGCTCCAGCAAACTTAAATCATAAACAAAGAAACAAACCCCTTAATTTCATGCTTTAAAAAAATATGAACACAATTTCTTTTCTCAGATTTTGCCAAGTTCAACAACTGGTACATATGGAATATTGTCAAAGACCCTAAGTTATTCTGCAACATTCTAAATATTTGGGTTTAAGATTGTTTATTTGTTTCTTCTTCATAAGATATATCCTGGGGTCACAAAAAATAGTTTATTTTGCAATTAAAAATTCAGTACAAGCCGGGCTCAGTGGCTCAGCCTGTAATCCCGCGCCTTTGGGAGGCTGAGGTGAGTGGACTTCCTGAGCCTGCGGGTTTGAGACCTGCCTGGGCAGTGAGACCTCATCTCTACAATAAATCAAAAAATCAGCTGGGCGTGGTAGCTTATGCCTGTAATTCCGGCTACTCGGAAGCTTGAGGCGGAAGGATCGCCGGAGCCCAGCAGGTGAGGCTGCGGTGGCCGGGAGTGGCCACTGCACTCCAGTCTGGGCAACAGAGTGAGACTCCGACTCAGAAAATAAAAATAAATAAAAAATAAAGATTCTGGAATATTGACATCCCAAGCCAGATAAATTAAATTAAATTTAAAATTAGATATAGAATAGTGAAATTGTAGACCACCAAAGAAGATCTTAAAGGTGGTTAGAGACTGGGCATGGTGGCTCATGCCAGGAGGCTGAGGTAGGATTTCCTGAGCCCAGAAATTTGATACCAGCCCGGACAACATAACAAGATCTTGCCTCTACAAAAAAAATTTAAAAATTAGCTAGGTATGATGGCATGCACCTGTAGTCCCAGCTACTCAGGGGGCTGAGGCAAGAGGATCGCCTGAGCCCAGGAGATCCAGGCTGTGGTGAGCCATGTTCATGCCACTGTACTCCGGCCTGGGCAACAGAGTGAGACTCCAACTCCAAAAAAAAAGTAGCTAGAAAGAAAAAACATTACCTTTCATTACCTTTGAAGGAATTAAAATTAGAAAAGAGTCACAATGGAAACCAGAAGACGGAATAATCTCTTCAAGAATGAGGTTTAAGGCCGAGAACGGTGGCTCAGGCCTGTAATCCCAGCACTTTGGGAGGTTGAGGTGAGAGAACTGCCTTAGCCCAGCTCTTTGTAAGGCCGAGGCAGGATTGCCTGAGCCCAGCAGGCTAAAGCGGCAGTAGCCGTGATTGTGCCCCTG
>NW_007213494.1:33456-40774 GCF_000164805.1 Carlito syrichta
TACTGGGAAGTCTGAGGTGGAAGGATCGCTGGAGCCCAGCAGGTGGTGCCTCCAGTGGCTGGGAGCAGCCACTGCACTCCAGTCCGGGTGACAGAGTGAGACTCCAACTCAAAAAAAAAAAAAAAAAAAAAAAATTCAGTACAGAGCCAGGCATGGTGGCTCATGCTTGTAATCCCAGCACTTTGGAAGGATTGCTAGAGCCCAGGAATTCAAGACCAGCCTAGGAAACATAGCAAGACCTTGTCTCTATAAAAATAAAAATTAGCCAGGCATAGTGGCATGTGTCTGTAGTCTCAGCTACTCAGGAGGCTGAAACAGGAGAATCACTTGAGCCCAGAAGATCGAGGCTGCAGTCAGCTGTGATTGTGCCACTGCACTCTAGTGTAGCCTGTGCAACAGACTGAGAGCCCTGACTAATAAAAAATAAGCCGGGCTCGGTGGCTCAGCCTGTAATCCCATGCCTTTGGGAGGCTGAGGTGAGTGGATTGCCTGAGCCCGCGGGTTCAAGACCCACCTGGGCAGCAAGACCTCATCTCTACAATAAATCAAAAAATCAGCCGGGCGTGGTAGCACATGCCTGTAATTCCGGCTACTTGGAAGGCTGAGGTGGAAGGATCGCCGGAGCCCAGCAGGTCGAGGCTGTGGTGGCCGGGAGCGGCCATCGCACTCCAGTCTGGGTGACAGAGTGAGACTCCAACTCAAAAAAATAAAATAAAATAAAATAAAATAATAATAATAATAATAATAATATTGAGGAGTTCAAAGGCCATCTAGTTCATCATTGTGTGATAAAACTTGTTTTAAGTGTAGGTTGAAGCTTATTTTGAATGTATATTGAAACTTGTTTTTAAAACTCAGATGTATGCTTGCTTTCCCGCCCAAGCCCAGTAGTATACTTTTGGCAAACAAGTTCACATACCAAAAGAAAACTGCAGAGTCATGTTGCAGACCCTCTGGCCCCATTTCCTGCTCCACTCCCCTAGTAATCTCACATTCCAGATGTCCCAACCGGTTCAGCCGTGACCCGTGACCATACAAACCAACCAATCCCAAGCGCCCCCGTACCCAGTAGGAGAAATTACCCCATCATGTACGAACAAGTTTAAAGTTCTCTCCCCTCCCTTGTAACTGTGTATATAAGTTGCTTGCTGTGCTGGGTCAGGGCTCTCATTCCTGTACCACTGTGCCAGTTACAGATGTGAGCCCAGACTCAAGCCTGAATAAAGACCCTCGTGTGATTTGCATCGGAGCTGGCTCTTTGGTGGTCTCTCAGATTCAGGATTCGGTTATAACATTTGGGGGCACGTCCGGGATCCCAGAGGGCCCCCCCCCCAAGACACCCCCAACCTGGAGGGTCCCAGCACCAGCAGGTGAGTGCACTCGTTCCTCTGTCTATCAGCACGCATCTGTATTATCCGTAGGAATTCCACTCTGTATCCAGGTTGGCATTGACTTAAGTGAACATGCTGGCGGGTCATTGACCAGGGGTCATGGGAGAGGTCCTGCGGCCCCGTATGGAGGACGAAGTCCTCATCTGTGAGGAAAGTCAGTCGCCTAGGGGCACGGACTTACCCTCAACTCAGTTTTGCTTTTGTCTTCACGGCCATGGAAAACCACACTTTTATGTTGGTAGCTTCATTTTGTCTGTTGTGTTTGTGGTTGTATTATTGTGGACAGAAAACATGGGACAGATGCTGACCACCCCTCTAACCCTGATGACTGACCACTTTTCAGACGTAAAAGAAAGGGCTCATAATCTGAATGTAACCATCCACAGGAAAAAGTTTCAAACCCTCTGCACGTCTGAATGGCTGTCCTTCAATGTAGGATGGCCTCCAGTGGGCACTTTCTCACTAAGTCTTGTTTTGCAGGTTAAGCATGTTATCTTCCAGGACAGACATCACAGCCACCCGGATCAGGTGCCTTACATGCTCATATGGCAGGATGTAATTAATAACCCCCCCATGGGCCAAATCCTTTATTCCACCTCAAACAGGGCCGACACACAGAGTCCTGTCCTTGCAGGAGACAAAGCCCAGCAGGCCCACAGAAACTCAAAGGTCGACTAAAACCCCTCTTTACCTGGTCCTGCAGGACGCAAAGCCTGAGGATTTACTTTTCCTTCCTCCCTATCATAATATCCCTTCGGCTCCCCCGGCGCCTAGAGAGGGCACCGTTGGGGGCCAGGCCCCTGTTCCATAGACGGAGGAGCCCCCGTGCGGACCAGTGGTGGGAACACAGGGACACGCCAATTGGGCAGCCCCAATCCCAAATATGGGGCCCACCAACTCCACTGTGCTCCCCCTCTGTGCAATGGGGCCTCTGGATGAAACTGGAGAACAACCCCTGCACTATTGGCCATTCTCCACCTCTGATTTGTACAACTGGAAAACCCAAACCGCCAAATTTTCTGATAATCCCAAAGATTTAACTGACATGTTAGAAAGCATTCTCTTTACCCACCAGCCCACCTGGGATGATTGCCAAATGCTTTTAAAGGTTCTCTTCACC
This sequence comes from Carlito syrichta, assembly GCF_000164805.1. Lineage (NCBI taxonomy): Eukaryota > Metazoa > Chordata > Mammalia > Primates > Tarsiidae > Carlito > Carlito syrichta. The sequence goes on from NW_007213494.1 coordinate 35,968, forward strand.
ATGGAGGAAAGAGAATGCATTCAGACGGAAGCCCAGAAATTGGTTCTGGGGGAGGATAGGCAACCGACCCAGAATCCGGATTTCATCAATGCAGCCTTTCCCCTGTCCTGCCCTGCATGGGACTTTAATATGGCAGAAAGTAAGGAGAGGCTCCAGGTCTATCACCAGGCTCTAATGGTGGGTCTCAGGGCTGCAGCATGCAGCCTCTAATTTGGCCAGAGTATATGATGTTAGCCAGGATAAGGATGAGAGTCTGGCCACTTTTCTGGAGAGAATTACAGAGGCCTTCAGGAGGTACACTCCTATGAATCCAGAAGCACCAGAGACTAGGGCAGCCATTATAATGGCTTTTGTCAATCAAGCTGCCCCAGATATTAAAAGGAAGTTGCAGAGGGTAGAGAGGTTAGGAGAGAAAAGGACTTACTAATAGTGGTTGAAAGAGTATACCACAGCTGAGAAAGCCCAGAGGACCAGCAGACCAGAATAAACAACCGCCAGACTTGCAACTTAGCCAAAATCCTCCTGGCCACCACCACCAATGACCCCTAGGAGAAACAGAGATGCCTCAAAAAACTGGCCGCAGAGCCAGGTAAGGAGGGCAGTTGTCAGAAGGGACGCCGCAACTTAAACAGAAACCAGTATACATATTGCAAAGAAGAGGGTCATTGGGTGAAAGACTGTCCCAAGAAACACCCTAATCCCAGGGATCCAGGAGATAAGCTACATATCCTAAACCTGGAGGAAAACCTATACCCTGAGGACTATGGGGGTCGGGGTTCTGAGCCCCTCCCCAAGCCCAGGGTAATTCTTAAGGTGGAGGGGCAGCCAATGCAATTCCATGTGGACACAGGGGTGCAGCACTCTGTCCTACTACAACCACATGGAAGGGTATCAAACAAGATTTCGTGGGTGCAGGGGGCCACGGGCACTAAGCCGTATCCATGGACCACCCAAAGGACAGTGGACCTTGGTGTGGGCTGAGTGTCTCACTCCTTTATAGTCATCCCTGAGTGCCCATACCCCCTGTTAGACCAAGACCTACTCACCAAAATGGGAGCCCAAATCAGCTTTCACCTAGAGGGGACAAAGATTTTAAACAAAAATGGACATCCTATTCAGGTGCTCACTATAAACCTGGAGGATGAGTATCGTCTCCTCCAAAGGCCACTACCACCAATGGATGATATAAACTGCTGGCTACAGAGTTTTCCCCAAGCATGGGCAGAGACAGGGGGAACAGGACTAGCCAAGCACCGGCCAGCAGTGTTCGTAGAACTGAAACCGGGAGCCGATCCAGTCAGGGTGTGGCAGTACCTGATGTCCCTGACTGCATGGGAAGGTATAGCCCCTCACATCCAGCGGTTATTAAGTGCGGGGGTGCTGTGACCCTGTCAGTCAGCCTGGAACACTCCACTGCTGCCAGTGCAAAAACCAAACTCAGGAGAATATAGGCCAGTTCAGGAGAGGTAAACTGGTGAGTAATGGACATATACCCTACGGTCCCAAACCCCTACACCCTCCTCACCACTCTGCCCCCAACCAGGACATGGTATACTGTGCTGGATTTAAAGGATGCCTTTTTCAGTTTGCCCTTGGCCCCAAAAAGCCAGGACATCTTTGCCTTCGAATGGATGGATTCAGAAAAGGGTATCAACGGCCAGCTCACCTGGACACGACTGCCTCAAGGATTCAAGAATTCATGCACCATTTTCAACGAGGCACTGCAGGAGAATTTGGGTGAGTTTCGTACAAAGCACCCCAACCTGACTCAGTATGTAGATGATATCCTGCTGGCAGCAGAGGATCGAGACACGTGTCTGCAAGGCACCAAGGACTTGTTACAAACTCTGGGCACCCTGGGGTACCGCGCCACAGCAAAAAAGGCACAAATCTGCAGAACGGAGGTGAACTATCTGGGATACAAAATAAAAGATGGGCAGAGATGGCTAACAGACGCTAGAAAGGAAACTGTTCTAAGAATTCCACCACCACAAAATGTCCGCCAGGTACGCGAATTCCTGGGTTCAGCGGGGTTCTGCCACTTGTGGATTCCAGGGTTCGCTGAGTTGGCTAGACCGCTATATGAAGCCACTAAAAATAAGCAAGACTTTGTTTGGATGGAGGCCATGAACCAATCTTTTAATAACCTCAAACAAGCATTACTCTCGGCCCCAGCCCTTGGGTTACCTAATTTAACAAACCGTTTCATCTACATGTGGATGAACTGAAAGGGGTCGCAAAGGGGGTCCTGCTACAACAGCTAGGCCCCTGGCAAAAGCCCATAGCATACCTTTCAAAGAAATTAGATCCTGTAGCAGCTGGATGGCCCCCATGTTTGAAAATCATTGCAGCAGTCACCACTATGGTCAAAGATGCTGACAAAATAACATGGGTCAAGAACTGTATGTTAGTATACCCCATGCCATAGAGGGGGTGCTCAGACAGCCACCAGATCAATGGATAAGTAATGCCCGCTTGACTCACTACCAGGGCTTGCTCCTAGATCCTGCTAGAATTCTGTTCCAGACCCCCACCTCCTTGAATCCAGCCACACTGCTCCCCAACCCGGACTGGGAGGCCCCCCTCCACTACTGTCAAGAAATCCTGGCCCAGGTGCCTGGGGTGAGAGCCAACCTCCAGGATCAGCCTTTGCCTGATGCAGATAACACCTGGTACATGGATGGCAGTAGCTTCGTCCGAAATGGAACAAGACACTTTTTCAGGCCAGACTGAAGCATTTCCTACAAAACATGAAACGGCACCAATAGTGGTAAAGAAACTCCTGGAGGACATTATGCCAAGCACTGCAAAAAGCACATGAGTGGGTGTGGCCTGAATTAAACTATGAAACTGGGCCACCCCCGGAACCACACCGCTACCACCCGGGTGACTGGGTGTACATCCGTAGACATCAACACCAGACGCTCCAGCCACGTTGGAAAGGACCCTACATCGTAATCCTAACCATGCCCACCAAGCTCAAAGTGGACGGATCGTCCCGTGGGTCCACTACACCCACGCCCGGCCAGCAGACTCCTTCGCTGTGTTGGAAGACTACGTACCAGACTGGAAAAGCGTGTCGGACAAGGACAATCCCCTAAAGCTAAGATTACGCTGTTCTCACTTACCCCCATAATGCTAATATTGTGTATATCATGTTTTCTATGTAGTGTCATAGCCAACCCGAACCCACACCAGCCCCAAAATCTAACATGGCAGGTTATAGACCTCTCTACTAATGACATCATCTGGGAGGCTTCAAAAGTAGCCCCCCCTAACACATGGTTCCCAACCATGACCGGAGACTTAACACAGTTCTACCATACTGCCGCCATACAATGGAAATTAACCCATGGAGGCACTGGAGGAAGGTACTGGTACTTTTATGTGTGCCTGGGGCATGACAAAGATAAGAATTGTAGAGATGTCACTGAGTACTATTGCCCCAGCTGGTCCTGTATCTCCACGGGATTCATAAATTGGAGCCCTGCTAAGTCCAATGATTTAATAAAGGTACAGAGGGCAGGTACCCCCAATATCCATCAAAAATGTAATCCTACCCAGGGGCAGCACTGCAAACCCATAACTATAAGATTTACCAAAAAGGGCAGAAAAGCTCAAGGCTGGGAAATAGGAAAAACGTGGGAACTCAGATTGTACAACCCACAGCGTGCAGGGTATATGGATCCTGGAAGTTCCTTTATGATTAGAGTAACCTCTCGAACCCCCAGTCAAAAAATCCTCAGCATGGGACCAAATCAAGCTCTAGCACCTAAACACAAACCAGTTGTTATACCAAACCTCAGGCCCCGGACCACCGCGTCCACCCCCTAAGCTACTGCATATACGGATTCTGAAGCCACTACAGTTGTCCCCGACTCCACAGGGGCCAATATACTTATCTCTGACTCCACCCCACCCCCACCAGTACTGTACCAACATCCTCTCAGGCACTTGCTAAATCAAGCCTACCTGTTTCTTAACACAACCAAACCAGAATTCACTCAATCATGCTGGTTATGTTATAATATCCAGCCCCCCTATTATGAAGGAATTGCAGTAATGGGAAACTGTACAACCAAGCATGATTCCAATTCTTGCAGATGGCAGCCAGCAACCCAGGGACTCACTCTCTAGTCGGTAACAGGCCAAGGATTATGCATAGGCCGCCCTGCACCAGAGTTTCAGTCCCTATGCAACATGATGCTACCTGTATCTAGCCTAGATTACCACCTGCTCCCGATTAACCTATAGGTAATCTAGGCTAGGTGGGCCTGTTCTACAGGTTTAACCCCTTGCTTCCACAGGCAGGTCCTAAATCAGACCCAACAAGGTTTCTGCGTACTAGTCCAATTACTTCCAAAAATTCTCTACCACTCTGATGAAGACATACTCCAGTGGTTCAGCACAGAAGCCCACTGGAAAAATAAAAGAGAACCGATCATCACCATTTCCCTGGCAGTCCTCTTTGGGCTCCGACTAACAGGAGCAGGGACAGGTATTGCCTCCCTAGCCACACAGAGCCACCAATATAATAGCCTTAGGGCAGCCATAAACCTAGACATTGAAAGAATTGAAGCCTCCATCTCCCATCTCCAGGAATCCCTAACCTCCCTATCCAAGATAGTCCTACAGAGCCATAGAGGGTTAAACTTATTATTCCTACAGCAGGGTGGAACATGTGCCGCCCTGGGGGAGGAAGGTTGTTTCTACACAGACCACTCGGGCATTGTCAAGGAGTCCATGACCAAAGTAAGGGAAGGATTGGCTAAACGGAAAAAAGAATGAGAACAACAACAAAGTTGGT
>NW_007213494.1:41087-91139 GCF_000164805.1 Carlito syrichta
AGTTCACATACCAAAAGAAAACCGCGGAGTCACGGTGCAGACCCTCTGGCCCCATTTCCTACTCCACTCCCCTAGTAATCTCACATTCCAGATGTCCCAGCTGGTTCCACCCAGCCCATCTGACCGTTGATGGTCAGTTGCAGTCAGCCGTGACCCGCGACCATACAAACCAACCAATCCCAAATGCCCCCGTACCCAGTAGGAGAAATTACCCAATCATATGCGAACAAGTTTAAAGTTCTCTCCCCTCCCTTGTAACTGTATATATAAGCTGCTTGCTGCACTGGGTCAGGGCTCTCGTTCCTGTACCACTGCGCCGGTTACGGATGTGAGCCCAGACTCGAGCCTGAATAAAGACCCTCGTGTGATTTGCATCGGAGTTGGCCCTTTGGTGGTCTCTCGGATTCAGGATTCGGGTACAACAAATATAGTACATTCTTTCAGAAATGCATATATGTTTTTAATTTATATAATTAACAAAAAATTAGGCTCTCATCTTTCTTTCTCTTACTAGATAATCTTATTCCTAAATCAGACTTAGGTATCATTTCTGCATTATGATAGAAATGATGCCAGGTGGGATGCAGCACAAAACTCGTGAGTGGCTAGCACAGGAAAGACATAGATACATTTCCCATAGGTAGGTTTTAGGAAGCGTTCATACATTTTTAAAATTACATTTTACTGCAGGCAGTCTACCCTACCCCCTCAGTCAATCAAAAGAAAATCCCATCAGATGTAAGAATAGGACAGCCCAAACTTTTAGCTCATAATCACTAAACTTCAGGTTCCCTGCTGAAGGTAAAGGGTTCAGCCCCAGCCCTTAGCTGATCAAGATCATACAAATGATAATAAGACCACCCCTCCTCCCAACAGAGGCAGAGAGGGCAGCAATTACCGGTGCCCCACCCGCATTAGCATATCAGTAACCAGGTAGCTATATCTAGCTTGTAGTTGAGAGCAAAAGCAGTTTTTCTTTTCAGAAATTTGCCCATGGCAGGTCTTTCTGCCATGAATCTTCCTTTTCCCTGTTCTTCTCACTAATAAACTCTGTTTTAACTTTGTTGGTCAATCTAAAATTCATTTTAGGGATGAACCACAGAACCCATGAGTTTTGCACTGCACCTTCCCCAGTGTCAGAAAGATACATACTCCTTCACTAACCTAATTATATTGTTCATCTATCTTTCCTAATTATGGGCCCCTCCACATTGAGGCAATTTGTTACTCATGTAAATCTAGGTTGTTTTCTCAATGACTGCAGTGTATCCCAATTTTGATTTACTGGGAAGACTGAGTTACTTGTTTAGATTCAATCTTTTGAAGCAAAAATGGGGCCAGGGAGAGGGGAGGGAGAATTCAGGAACATAGGAATCCCAAACAGTCTGTTTAATAGTCCACTCTTGCTATCCAAAGTTGGACTTAAATGCACCTACCCTGCTCCATTATTGCCCAGAGATCCACATCAGCACAGAAAGTTTTCCATGAATGATTCACTCTTCCTCTGTTAACTGTCTTCTTGAGGCTCCAAGCCCTTATACCTTTCTTTCCTACTGTGTCATTCTATTCTGCTTACTGCTAGAATTCAACAAATCTATATACTTTATCAAAATAAATTGTGAGAGAATATGGTTAAGATGGCCAATAAGAAGCAGCTAGAGTTTCTCCCATGGAGTATACCAAAGCAGAGAGATGTCCTTAGCATTCAGAGAGGAAGGAGACCAGCAGTACACCCCCCAACTCATCAAAGAAGCAAGAGTACCCACAGTGTGCAAAGAAGAGAAAAACCAGCCTGGGGGGGAACTAGCCCGAATCACCTAAATCAACACACAAACCATAAGCAGCCCTCAGACACAGCAGAGGAGGTAACTGAGGGAACTCAGGAGTTCTGTGTTCCAGCCACAGACTTAGAAGGCACCAGAGCCTCACAGGACTTCAGTCTCTCATGGAAAACTGCCTTACCCACAACTATGCTCTGCAGAAAACCACATGCCTAGTGTAAGAAGAAAAAAAAGCCCTGAGTGACTCCAGTGGCCATTTCCTGGGAACCCAACCCCTGTTGGCTGCAGCTTTCTAGGCAGCAAATGAGCCCAAAGGACACTTTCCACTGTAGCAGATAGTTCCTGTCTCTGTCAGGCTTCTGTGAGAAGACCTGGGATCAATTGCACTTTTACATTCTGAATGCAGACTGCCTAAATAAGGCTAAGGTGAGAGAGCTGGATGGGACTCACTCTAGCAATCTTTTACCCTCCAGATAAACTGTTTTGTGTAGCCTCTGCACAACACAGGAGAATTACCGCAGTGGTCAGGTACTCCTTCCCAATTCCCACTAAGGTAGCCAATTGAGTACACAGGTGGAACGCTTGAGCCCTTCCCCCTGCTTTCCATACCCTGCATTCTTCTCAGAGACTCAAAACACACAGAGAATATAGGTAGTCCCCAGAGCCCCAACGCATGGGGAAACACAGGTAAAGCAGAAAACTCACGAACATCATTGCAGCTGGCTCTCTCCTGCAAGTGCCACCTCCTAGCGGAAGGTCAACAGGTACAGCTCATTACCTCTGATATAATACCTCAGCTTTTGGGACGGTCTGATCCCAGTCCCCAGCTAACATCTAAGTCATGCTGGCCATTGAGGATGCTGTGTGTCTGTACAGGAGCCCAGCACAGCACTGCCACAGCTGGCAATTGAAAAACTCACCGCACCAAGGTTATATATAACCAAGGGAACCCTACAGTGCCTATGTCAGCCCCCTGTCAAGCTCAAACAAGAAGAAATAGTCTTTCCAAATTAGAAGGAACCAGAAAAATAATTCTGTCAATATGAAAGAACATAGTTTTTCAACATCGTAAAAGACAATGCTAACCTCTCAGTAATAGATCCTAACCAAAATGAAATCTTTGAAATGCCAGAAATAGAATTGAAAAGGTTTATTATAAAATTGTTCAATGAGTCCAGGAGGGTGAAAATCAGCATAAAGAATAAAAAAAACCCAACTATTCATGACATGAATAAAAAATTCTCCAAAGAGACACACACAAAAAACTGAACTTATGGAAATGAAGAAGTACAAAATGCAATGGAAAGGTTTAACAGTAGACTAAAACAAGTAGAAGAAAGGATATCAGAACTTGAAGACAAGGCTTTTGAATTAACCCAATCAGTGATAAAGAAAAAAGAATGAAGAGAATGGAACAAAGTCTCCAAGAAATGTGGAATTGTGTAAAATGTTCAAACCTAAGAAACAAAGTATTCCTGAGAAAGAAGAGAAGGAAACAGCTTTAGAAACCTATTTGAGGGAATAAATGAGAATAAGTTCCCTGGCCTTTCCAGAGATTTAAACATCCAGATGCAAGAAGCCCAAAAAAATGCCTGGAAGGATCATTGCAAAAAGGTCATCCCAAGGCAGATAGTTAATCAGATTATGCAAAGTTACTGTGAAGGAAATAATTCTAAGAGCAGTGAGACAAAAGCACCAAATAACTTACAAAGATAAACCTATTAGGCTAACAGCAGACATCTCAGCAGAAATCCTACAAGCCAGAAAGGAATGAGGACCTATCTTTAATCTTCTGAAACAGAATACCTGTCAGCCAAGGATTTTGTATCCTGCAAAACAAAGTTTCATAAATGAAGAAATAAATTATCTGTCAGAAAAGTAAACACTGAGGGGATTTGTCACTGTTAGACCAGCTCTATAAGAAAGAGTCAAAGGAGTTCTAAATAATAAAACAAAAAGTAAAAATATATCAGTAGAAAAACACTTGAAATCATAAAGTTCACAGGCCTTACAAACACCAATACAATAGAGAGAGAGGAAAAAAGAAAGCAACCAGGTAACAACCAACCTGATGAATGGAATTATACATTACATATCATTATTAATGTAAATAGTCTCAATGTCCCACTTAGAAGATATAGATGGGCAACTTCCTCTGGTCCCCTCCCACTGTGGTAGCTTTTCTGTTCTCTCAATAAATTCTGCTTTCTCACTTAAAAAAAAAAAAGAAAAAGATATAGATTGCCAGAATGGATAAAAAAACACATAATCCAATTATCTGTGGTCTTCAAAAGACCCATTTAACTCCTATAGACTCAGGTGAAGGTAAAGGGGTAGAAAAAAATATTCCACACAAAAAGAAACCAAAAATGAGCAGAGGTAGCCATTTTCACATAGGAAAAAACAGACTTTAAATTCACAAGTGAAAAAAAGACAAAGAAGGTTAATATAATGATAAAGGGATCAATCTAAAAAGAAAATATAACAATTTAAAATATACATATACACTGAACACTAGAGTTTTTTGCTTTACAAAACAAATTCTTCTAGAACTAAGAAAAAAAAAATAGCAATACATTAACAGTGGGAGACTTCAACACTCCACTGACAGCAACAGATTATCAAGGCAGAAAGAAACGAAGAAACATTGGAGTTAAACAAAGAAACACTGGCGTTAAATGAATCCCAGAGCAAATGAACCTAACAGACATCTACAAAAAAATTCCACTCCAAAATTGCAGAATATACATTTTGCTTATCAGTACATCGAACATTCTTCAAGATAGACCATAAGATAAGTCACAAATCGAGTCTTAATACATTCAAAACAAATAGAAATTATATCAAGCACCTTCTCAAACCACAGTGAAATAAAACCAGAAATTAACTCCAGAAAGAACTTGCAAAACCAAACAACTAAATGCAAATTAAACAATTTGCTCCTAATGTTTCAGTTCCTCCTCAGAAATGAAACAAGACAAGGATGCCCATTTTCACCACTTCTATTCAACATAGTACTGTAAGTCCTAGCCAGGGCAATCAGACAAGAAAAATGAAGAGTATCCATAATGAAAAAAAGAAATCAAACTATCTCTGTGATGGGTGATATGATCTTATACTTAGAGAATCCTAAAGACTCCTCCAAAACATTCCTGGACTTGATAAATGAATAAAGTAAAGTTTCAGAATACAAAATCAAATACACAAATCAGTAGCGCTGCTATATACAAATGATACTTGAATCAACAATAAAATAAATCAAGATGAAAATTTTAAAATTCTTTTAAATGAATGACAATAATAACACAAGTTATCAAAACCTCTGGGACACAACCAAAGTTGTGATCAGAGAAAAATTTAAAGTACTTAAAGTCTACCTTTAAAATACTGAAGGATTACACACTGACAACCTAAAATCACACCTCAAGGAACTAGAAAAACATAAACAAATGAAACCTGAAACTAGCAGAAGAAAAGTAATAGTGAGGATCAGAGAAGAATTAAATGAAATTGAAACAAAAAATATAAAGAATCAATGAAACAAAAAGTTGGTTCTTTGAAAAGGTGAACAAAATTGATAAACAACTAGTTAGATTAAGAAATGAAAAGATTCAAATTAGTTCTATCAGAAATAAAAATGAAGACATTGCAACTAATGCCACAGAAATACAAAAGATTATTTCAGATTATTATGGATACCTCTATGCAAACAAACTAGACAATCTAGAGTAAATGGATAAATTCTTAGAAATATACAATCCTCCAATTTTGAATCAGGAAGAAATAGAAATTCTGAACAGACCAATAATAAGTAGTGAGATTTAAACAGTAATTAAAAATCACCCAACAACAACAACAACAAAAAAGTCCAGGACCTAATAAATGGACTCACAGCCAAATTTAGATTTAAAAAAAGAACTGGTACCAATCCTACTTAAGTTCCAGAAGACTAAAAAGGAAAGAATTCTCCCTTACTCATTCTACAAAGCTAGTATCACCCTAATACTAAAACCAAGAAAAAGACACAACAAAAAAGGAAAAATACAGACCAATTCTTGATGAACACAGACACAAAAATCTTCAACAAAATACTAGCAACAAAATTTAACAGCACATTTAAAAAAAAAATCCACCACAATCAAGTAGGTTTTATCCCAGGGATGCAAAGATGGCTCAACATACTCAAGCCAATAAACATGATCCACTACATAAACAGAATTAAAAACAAAAATCAAACAATTATTTCAATAGATGCAGAAAAATCCAGCATCCTTTCATGATAAAAAAAAAAAAACCCTTAGCCAAATAGGCACAGAAGGAGCATTTCTCAAAGTAATAAATGCCATATATGACAAACCTACAGCAAATGTCATCCTGAACAGAGGAAAGTTGAACACATTCCCCCTCAGAACTGAAACAACTAAAGGATGTACATTTTCACCACTCCTATTCAACATAATACTGGACGTCCAAGCCGAGCAATCAGACAAGAAAAATAAAGAGTATCCATATTGAAAAAAAGAAATCAAACTATCTCTGTGTGCCAATGACATGATCTTATACTTAGAGAATACTAAAGACTCCTCCAAAACATTCTGGAACTTGATACATGAATAAGGTAAAGTTTCAGAAAACAAAATCGAATACACAAATCAGTAGCATCTCTATATACAAACAGCAACCAAGGTGAGACTCAAAACAAGAACTCAATTCCATTTACAATAGCAGCCAAAAAAATAAAATACCTAGGAATATATTTCGCCAAGGAAGTGAAAGATCTCCACTAGAAGAGCTATAACACACTCATGAAAGAAAATGTAGGGTACAAAAACAAATAGAAAAACATCCCATGCTCATGGATTAGAGGGATCAACATTGTTAAAATGATTGTATTACCCAAAGTAATCTACAGATTTAACACAATCCTTATCAAACTACCAATGTACTTTTTCACAGGCTTAGAAAATACAATCCTAAGATGTATATGGAATCAAAAAAGAGCCAGAATAGCCAAAGCATTCTAAATTAAAAGAACAAAACTGAAGGCATCATATTACCTGACTTCAAATTATATTACAAGACTGTAGAAACCAAAACAGTATGATACTGGTACAAAGGCAGACACAGGGACCAAGGGAACAGAATAAAGACTCCAGAAATAAACCTAAACACCTACAATCAACTCATCTTTGACAAAGCAGATAAAAACATACACTGGGGAGAGTAGCTCCTATTCTATAAATGGTGCTGGGAAAACTGGATAGCTACATGCAGAAAAATGAAACTTAATCCTGATCTCTCATCATATACAAACATTTACTCAAGATGGATTAAAGATTTAAATGTCAGACCTAAAACCATAAGAATACTGGAAGAAAATTTATGAAAAACTCTTTTGGATATTGGCCTAAGCAAATAATTTATGGCTAAAGCCCAAATACAAATGTACCAAAAACAAAAATAAATAAATGGGGCTTAATTAAACTAATTTCTGCACAGAAAAAGAAATAATTAGCAGAGTCTACAGAATGGGAGAAGATATTAGCAAGCTATACATCTGACAAGGGATTAATATCCAGAATCTACAAAAAACTCAAGCAAATCAGCTGGAAAAAAGCAACCCCCTGAAGAAGTGGACAAATTGCATGAACAGACATCTCTCAAAAGAAGATATGTAAATGACCAACAAACATATGAAAAAAATGCTCAGCATCACTCATCATCAGGGAAATGCAAATTAAAACCACAATGAGATACCATCTTACATCAGTCAGAATGACCATTAAAAAAAAAAATCACAAAACAATAAATGCTAGCGTGGATGTGATTAAAAAGAAAATACTTAGATGCTGTGGTGGGAGTAAAATTAGTACAACCTCTATGGACATCAGTATGGAGGTTTCTCAAAGAACTAAAAGTAGAGCTACCATTCAAACCAGCAATCCCACACTAGGTAACTACTCAAAGGAACAGAGGTTGTTATACAAAAAAGATACCTGCATTTAGGTGGTTATAGCAGCATAATTCATAATTGCAAATATGTATAATCAACCTAAATGTCCATCAACTGATCAGAGGATAATTAAAGTATGGTGTACATACACTATGGAATACTATTCAGGTATCAAAAAGAATGAAACAATGTCTTTTGCAGCAATTTGGATATAACTGGAAAACATCATCCTAAGTGAACTAACTCAGGTACAGAACACCAAACACCATATGTTCTCATGTATAAGTGAGAGCTAAACTAAGCATCCACAAAAGCATAGAAAATTGTATAATGGACGTTGGAGACTCAGAAGGGGGATAGTGGAAAGGGATGAAGGGATGAAATATTACCTATTGGGTAAAATGTGCACAGATGAGGGAGGCGGGTACACTTAAAGCCCCAACTTCCTTGCCACTATGTAAAGCATCCACGTAACTAAAATCTATTTGTCCCCCAAATGCTATTGAAATAAAAAGAAAAAAAATCCAAGAAACAATGAAATACCATACTGCAATGAAAATGAAAATTTATAGCTAGCAAAACAAAATGGATCAGTTTAAAAATATGATGTTAAATACATTAGTATGATAGCATAATTCATTTTTATAGTGTAAAATAGCAACTCTATTGCTTATGAATCCATAGGTGGGTAATAAAACTATAAAGAAAAGCAAAGAAAGTATCACTATTAAAACTATGTGACTGGCTCTTTGAAGGGTAGGAGGGGGTGATATTAGGGAAAGGGCACTGGGGTACTGACAATAATCTGTTTGACCTAGTGTTGATTACATAGTTTTTTTCCTTATAATAAATTGTGGAACTAGTTTTTAAAAAAAGGAAAGAAAAAGAAACTGCGGGTTCTCTAAGAAGAGGTCAATGATTTATATCTTTATTTTCCCACCTAGATAAAAATTATAAAATACAATCATGAATGCATATGGGTCATAAAATACAATCATGAGTGCAAGGTATATAACAGAAAAAGCCTATACACTCCATTATCTTCCTAAAGTAGGACAGAAATAATAGTTAATAAGTATTCTGTCTACTGAATTAGCAGCAGCTCTACATAAGGTTGTATATTGAATATAACTCCAAACCATTCTCTATTTCCTCATATGAGTAATACCAAATTATGGTAGTTAGATGAATATTTTGATATCCGTGTAAAAAGGCAATTTGTTAGAAAATAAAGTATGATCACATTTTATTCTGTGAGCTCAAAAGTATCACAAGATCAGTTCACATATGACAAACAGTGATGTGCCATCTTAGGAAACTCCTTAGAAATTTCTTTAACTTCATTTGATTGTCAAAAATGATGTTCTATAAGGAATGCAAAGTTGTTAAAGAGAGAAAAACCAAAACCTGTTTCCTGTAGGACCCGAAGCAAAATTTACTAGTTCCAAAAATATTTTATCAATTTATGCTGAAGTTCTCTATCTAGCAAAAGGGAATATATGCAGCTAGTAGAAATACTGCTATTAAATAATTATAATGGGTTCTTAGTCAATCTATTGAACGGTATCTTAAGTTTATGCTTGTTTAAAATTTTATAGTCCTTGAGGACAGGGGCCATGATTTATGTATGTATCTCTTAACAGACTCAGCACCAAATATTTTTATTTTATAGTATTTTATATACATTGGATACTAACAATGATGAATTAACTGATCTATAATACGAATTTTTAGTTGAAAATAATATTCAACTCAATACATCATTTTTCATGTGCTCAAACCATGTATGTTTAAGAATTTATTCAACAAACAGTCCTATTAAAAAGTGGGCAAAAGATATAAATAGACACTTCTCAAAAGAAGACATTTGAGCAGCAAAAGGATACATGAAAAAATGCTCAGCCTCACTAATCATCAAAGAAATGCAAATTAAAACCACACTGAGATATTCCAGCCAGGATGGCCATCATCACTAAATCAAAAAACAACAGATGCCGGAGAGGATACGGGGAAAAGGGAGCATTTCTATACTGTTGGTGGGATTGTAAACTAGTACATCCTCTGTGGAAAACAGTGTGTGGATTCCTAAAAAGACCTAAAAATTGACCTTCCATATGACCCAGAAATCCCCCTTCTGGGAATATACCTGGAGGAACTTAAATCACTCTGTGAAAAAGATACTGTTCACGCATGTTTATTGCAACATTATTCACAATAGCAAAAACAGAACCAACCATGCTGCCCATTGAAAGTGGACTAGATAAAAGAAATGTAATTCATATATAAGGTGAAATATTGCAAAGGCATAAAGAAGGACAAAATTATGAACTTCGTAGCAACTTGGATGGACTTAGAGTCTATAATACTCAGTGATCTATCACAGAAACAAAGAACTGAGTACCACATGTTCTCACTCATAAGTGGACCCTGAACAATTATCATAATCCTCTAAGAAAGGGATTGGCAGTAGTGGGAAACTGCCAGGGAAGTGGGGGGCACATTTCATCAAGAGAGGCTGATCTCAAACGAGATGAGGTGGGGACCAAAGTGAGGTCCAAACTTTACCTGTACAATCACTATTTGTATACCTAACCCTGAATTGTACCCCACATATTTTTTTTTCTTCTGAGTTGGAGTCTCACTCTGTTACCCAGGCTGGAGTGCAGTGGCATACTCACGGCCACCGCAGCCTTGATCTACTGGGCTCAGGCGATCCTTCTGCCTCAGCCTTCCAAGTAGCTGGAAGTACAGGCATGCACCACCACACCCAGCTAATTTTTTGATTTATTGTAGAGATGGGGTCTCACCAAGTTGCCCAGGTTGGTCTTGAACCCCTGGACTCATGCAATCTTCTCACCTCCACCTCCCAAAGTGCTGGGATTATAGGTGTGAGCCACTGTGCCTGGCTATATACCCCACATCTTTAAAATAAAAATGTTTTTAAAAAGAATATATTCAAAATGGTATTTTTCAAGATATAAAAATAAGCTAGAACAATACATTAAGAATATAAGTTATCACAGTTGACTTTGGCACCTATGGGCAAATCTGTCTAGAAACCCTGAGATATGATCATTTGATTTGGAAATCTCAGTTCTAAGCAGCTTGAAACACATCCTCCATGCGCAGTGCCAATCTGCTTTGCTGAAGCTTGAAAACTCTTGAGGATAGTGGTTGGAGCTTTCAGATAAAACAAATACTTCCTGAAGACAAATGGCAAATATGTAGAGCTATTAACTCTGACCATGGAAACTCTTTATTTCCTTACATGTGTGATAAAGTGTGCTGCCTTGAGCAAAAGTATAGAGAAGGACATTGGGAGAAGCGTTTGACCTTGAACATCTATTGTAATACTATAAGAAAAGGATTGACAGTGGTGGGAAACTATGGCGGGGGAGGGAGAGAAAGGGAGGTGGGATTAACGGTAGTCAATATCTGCCTGGGGATAAGGAGACACCCCTTATCAACAAGGGTGCCTGAACGAAGCATATTTTTATACCTAACCCTTAACTATACCCCACAATATTAAAATAAAAAATAATGATTTAAAAATAAATAAATAAAAATTAAAATTGACCTTCCATATGATCCCACAATTCCCCTACTGGGAATGTACCCGGAAGAACTCAGACCACTCTATGAAAAAGATACCTGCACACATATGTTTATTGCAGCACTGTTCACAATAGCAAGAACATAGAACCAACCATACTGCCCATCAAAAGAGGACTGGATAGAAAAATGTGGTACATATATACAATGGAATATTTTTCAGACATAAAGAAGAAGAAAATAATGAACTTTGCAGCAACAGGGATGGAATTAGAGTTTATAATATTGAGTGATCTCTCACAGAAACAAAGAGCTGAGTATCACATGTTCTAACTCATAAGTGGACCTTGAACATCTACCGTATTACTGTAGGAAAGCGATTGAAAGTAGCGGGAAACTGCGGGGAGAGGGTTGGGGAGTGGGTAGCTGGGATTGACAGTAGCTGATATCTGCCTGGGGAAGGGGGGTACACTCATCAATAAGGGTACCTGCACAATGAACATTTGTAAACCTAACCCTGAATTGTATCCCACAATTTCAAAATAAAAATTAAAAGAGGAAAAAACCCCATAAAATTAAAAAAAAATCTAAAATATTCACCTGTAAATGTGAGTCTGCCAAAATAAATTGTGACAATTTGTCAACAGTATGCTAACTTGTTTGCTTGCCTTAATTTTATTTCATTGACAATAAAAGAACATAAAAGCTCTAGATATTTTTATGTAAGTTGCTTTAGGGAAAATTCTCCCAGAGTTTTTCCTCTGCTCTCACACGATAACAATTATCAATACAGACTTCTGTGACCAAATGCGGGGGTTTCTCCCCACTACCAAGCAGCCAACACCAGCTGGGTGACCCCCAATTCAATTCCAACACTATCTACCAGGAGACACTGTCAGATTCCATTGGGTGAGGGGTCCCACAAAACTGGCCCCCAAATATCAGTTGCAAGTCTGGGCCTCAGAAATTTCTAACCTACTGGCTTCAAATTGGAGTTCCCATGAGCTCATCTTTGGGTTCAATTAATTTGTGGGAAGAGCTCAAAGAACTCAGAGAAATATTTACTTATGTTTTCTGGTTTATTACAAAAGATATCTGCAAAGGATATAGATGAAGCACTGCACAGGGTGAGATCTGGGGGAAAGGGCATGGAGCTTCCATGCCTCCCTGAGCAAGACACTCTTAGGAACATCTATGTGTTCAGTTAACCAGAAGCTCTCCGAACCCAGTTCTCTTGGGTTTTTATGTAATTTTCATGACATCGTTATACCTTTCCCCAGTGTTTACGCAGGACCGTCTCTGTGGAGGGTCTTAAGACCCACCATCAGAAGGTGGGGAAGAACAGTCCTGCCTTGGAGTAGGTGAAAGAAGGGCAGGAGAAAGTCAGAGTCCAGGCCCTGAGGCCTGACATACCCAACACTGTAACAAAAGACAGTATGAAGGTCTATGTGAGTAATGGACCAGGAACCATGGACGAAAACCATCTCTACAGCATCAAACCACATAAGGATAGTTTTATATTTATATAAACTGGTAAAAGTATAAACCTTAGAATGGTTAAGTAAATCATACAGTATTCAATGGAGTTCTATGTAACTATTAAAATTATGTTCAAGAAAACTACATATGATATTTCAAATGAATAAAATCCTAAGTTTCTAGAAAGATCATATATGCAGACATTTGTGTAAAAACTGAAAAGAATTAAATGAACAATAGACTTTTGAATGGTCTTTTAAAAACTACTTTTCAAGAGCCGGGCTCGGTAGCTTAGCCTATAATCCTGCACCTTTGGGAGACTGAGGTGAGTGGACTGCCTGAGCCCGCGGGTTCAAGACCCGCCTGGGCAGGCAAGACCTCATCTCTACAATAAAATCAAAAAATCAGCCGGGCGTGCGCGCCTGTAATTCTGGCTACTCGGAAGGCTGAGGCAGAAGGATCGCCAGAGCCCAGCAGATCGAGGCTGCGGTGGCTGGGAGCGGCCACTGCATTCCAGTCTGGGCGACAGAGTGAGACTCCAACTCAAAAAAAAAAAACAAAACTACTTTTCTATATATTCCAGTTTCTTTAAATAAGCACGTAGCATTTTTGTAAAAAAATAAATAAATAAATATTTTAAAGTCATTTCCCTTTAGATAATAGTGAATTAACTTTGTTGGGTGAATTTTTGCTCCCAATCTCAGTGATCTAATTAGCCTACCAGCTACAATTATTAAAAATGTTCTTATGATTAGATTTGCATAACTTTTTGATATAATTTAAAATTTACAGAAAATCTACAAGAAAAGTACAAAGAAATCCATTATATTATTCACCCAGAATCAACAATTATTTACATTCTACTGTATTTACTTTGTCATTCATATTCTCATAATAAATGTTTATAAATTCATATGTATACTATGAGAGTAAGTGGAGATACCATGTCCCTTTATATATAAACACTTTAACTTGTATATCCTAAGAAAAGGGTATTTTCATACAAACTCACATTATAGTTATCAAAGTTGGGAAACCTAATAGTGATACTATGTTATATAATATATAGCCCATATTCAAATGTCATTAATGATCACAACAATGTGATACTTTGTGGCTACTTTTCTCCATCTAGAACGGAAATCCAGGATCATGCACTGGATTTACTTGCCATGTTTCTAGTCTCATAAATAGTTCCTCAGCAAGTCTGTCTTTTTTGACCCTGACGTTTTTGCAGAGCACATGCCAGTTTTTTGTACAATGTCCCTCAGTTGGGTTTGTCTGATGTTTCCTCATGATTAGATTCAGACTATTTATTGTTGGTAGGAATATCATAAATGTAATGCTGTGTCCTCAGTGTACATATCAGAAGGCACAAGGAGTCAGCTTGTCCCAATAATTAATAATTACAATTTTAACTAATCACCTGTGAAGGTGGAATGCCACAAATTTCTTTGCTGTAGCTTACTTTTTTTTTTGAAGAAATTCTTAGAGATTATTTAAATATCTTGTTTCTTATCAAAGCTAGCTAAATTTGGATTTTTAAATTTTTGTTTTTTAACCTTATACCTGAACAAAACAGTCATGTAGAAATATGTTCTGAATGCTATGTTTTATTTTTAAAACTTCATGATTTTGTGTAAACCATGCACCTTTACATGGGAAAAAACAGAATGGGCAAAAGGGAAATAAAAGTCACAAATTATTCCACCATGCAGGGAAAGTAGTCACTAAAATGTTAATAAACAAACTTAAAAAATCTGAGACCTGGAAATAATGTTTCTCTGCTGGGAGATGGAGCAGATACTAGCTTATAGGCATGAGGAAAGGGATAAGCAGAATAAATACAAGCTTCCAAATAATGATAAAAATAATATTTGTGAGCATTTGATATATGCCAAGCACTATGATTATAACTTTATATTTATTATTTAATGTAATCCTTATAACAATTCTATAAAGCAGGTATTATTCAATTTCACATATGACATAAATGAAAGGTAGAAAAGTTAAATGGTTGAACTGAGATCACAATGCAAGTAAGTAGTAGAGCTAGGAGTCAAATCTAAAACTTACTCCAAAGATCATGTGCTTAGTTATCATGTTACACTATAGGCAGAATTTCAGCTCTGAGTTTAGCAACCAGGGAAGTCCAGCATAGTATGAGATGTGTCCCAATAGCTGAAAAGAACACAGTCACAGATATTCAAGGTGAATGCAATGGTCAATATTCCCAGTAGACTGGCAACACTGGGAACTCTTGCACTGGCAACTAACCCCGTCTGCCAGACATATTCGGTGATAGGACTCCGATCACTGTACAAGCAGAACTAATGACTGAAAACATGAAAACTGAAAATTAGGCAAATAACTGGGGCAAAACATAAGCATGGGCAATTAGAAGGAGAATTTTTCTTCTAGAACTGGAGTAAAACTGATTAGGACTAGGTTTTTATAATACAGCCCAGACTACAAAGCTGAAACCAGATGAGTAGCAAAAGTGATGGTGCTGATTAGGAGAATGTGATGCTCAAACTCTTTTAATCTATTCCATTTAAGTTTAGAATTGGTACTACAGACTGTCACTGAGCTTAGTCTGCAGAAAGCCCAATACCTCCAGCTCTCCAGCCATGAAACAGAGGGATAAAGAGGACAAGACTAAGCATGACCAAAAATTTTAAAAAGGGGGCACATCTCAGAGACAAGTTAGCCTTGCTTGAAAGTTTGCCTTAGATATCAGCATCTCCAAATTGTGCCACTTTCAAAGAGCTTCTTTTTTGTTATTCCTAAACTATATACTTTTAGAATCTCTGATTACTTTGCTGTCTTTTTTTTCTGCCATCATATGCTTCTTATATAACAGCACTGGAGTTGACAAAGCAGTGATTGTCATTTTTTAAGTATGGGTCATTTGTAAATTAGGAATTATCCAGATCTCTATGCAAGCTGAAGTCAATTCAAAAGACAAAAGAAATAAAATTGAAAGACTGGTAGTATATCCATATAAAAAAGAAAAGAGGCTTCACTGAAGACAAAATCCATACTAAGGTAGATGGATTTGAGGAAGATGAGCTTGTAATAAGCTTGTATTTTCATCAACCTGGAGTGAACAACCTGGATTTGAAAAGACATCTATATATCAGTACTTGGTTATTCTGAAATCCTGTTACTATCCAGATGTCAGATCCTATTAGCTCACATATGCCTACCAATTTCAAGAGAGATGCCAGGAACAAGGTTTCTGGGCTATCAATGCAATTTCAGATCACGTCATTTGAACATATCCTATTGGTCTTTACAAGTTCTTTCTTTACCATGAGCCTAAGTTTAAACAAAGATTTTTAAATCACTTCATGTTTCAAAAGGATTCTTAACAGTCATATTTACAGTTTCTCTAAAAGATCAGCACCACATCTTAGCTCCTCTTAGCTTAGCTTAGATGCGAGAGTGTTGGGTGTCTTTCTAGATTTGCAATTATAAATTAAGTGAATTTTACTCTTGTGATACATCCTTTCTGTTTTCTGTCTCATTCTCCCATTAGGCAACTAATTCCCTCCTGTTGCCTCCAACTATCAGACGTTCTTTCTTCCTATTGCCTTTCTCTATGAAGCGTTAGGTTGCTACAGATTTCTGCTGTCTAATCTTCCTTCTCATCCATATAGAATTGATTCTCTAAAAGTTCCAACTTAAGTCACTGGTTATGCTAATAAATTAATATTTGAGCTAAGGTGCTAATGACCAGTAGTGCTTAAAAATTATCTGTTTATATGTATCATTAATGTTTATTATTTGTGTATGTATGTAGACATTCATTGATTTAACTACATCTATTGAACACTAATTATATGCCATGTACTGTGCTAGCAGTTTTACATATGTTAGTTCATATTTTGGGTTTCCAAGGACTTCTTTACCTTTGGCCCCAGGGTATATGTAGTCACTCCTTATTTCCTGACTACTTCCCAAGAAAGTATGGAAATAACTGTTGGCCAGGCATGGGGGCTCATGTCCTTAATTTCAGCATTTTGGGAGGCCAAGGCAGGAGGATCACTTGAGGCCAGGAGTTCAAGGCCAGCCTGAGAAACCGCACCTCTATTAAAGTTTTTTAAAAGAGGCAGGGCATAGTGGCATGTGCCTGTTGTCCTAGCTACTTGGGGGGCTAAGACAAGACGATTGCTCGAGCCCAGGAGTTTGAGGTTGCAGTGACCTATGATCATACCACTACACTCCAGCTTGGGCAATAGGGTAAGAACTTGTGTCTAAAAAAAAAAGAAAGAAAGAAAGAAAACACCAGCTCATGTAACTTTTCTGGATTAAAAGACAATAAATTAAAACACAGAGACATGTAATATATTCTAATGATAAACAAAAAAACATTTAAAAAGTTTGGATAGTTTTTGGTTGATGACTTTGCTGAGATATATAGCTCAGATTCTTGGTCAGGTTGTACTCCTACTTTAGGACAAGAAAGTAGTTAATGTTGGATTTTCCCACAATTTGACAAGGCCATCAGGAAAGATATTTTTGGTCAAAGAGCACTTTACTAGCTTCAAATTGTAACACGTGGCTAGCTTTCTGCTCTGTCACTGAGGAAGGTCAGTTTTGGTTAAGTACGTGCTTAGGTCAAAGCTGAATCAAAGCTAAATTCAATTATAAATCATCTTTCTGAAAATGGTAGCCTCTTGCCCATGGCTGCAACGTGTATAACAAAGGGAATTAGACTTATGCTGAGAAGAGATGTAGCTTGTTCTTTGTAGGTCCAGTAAAAAAAAAAACAAAAAACCACTGGCTTTTTAAAATAAGGAAGAAAGTAGGAGTGTGCAAATTAAATAAAGATAAGTTGTTAAAGGTTAACCAGTTTCTCCTGGCGGTGTTATAAGCAAATGGCATAGTCATTCTCTGATTCCATAATATTTAGATGTTTTATTTCAGTCACACAGTGGGAGCTGAGAACAAATGTGGGTAAACCAGATACAAAATACCTTCACAGAACATAAGCTAAAACCTTTTTCCTTAATCTTGCAGTGTTGAATCATATGTTATGTCTGGATCATAAATGTGAAGAATGCCAAAGCAGCTCTGGTGTCACCATGGTTTGGTACACACAGGCGCATGCATGTATGCACACACACAGAAAAGCATAACCATCCTGAAGAGTGTCATCATCATTCCTACTGTAGACTTTTCATTGCCAGAAACACTGCTGGGGAATAAATTACCAAAATTTTAGGGGCTTAAAATATTTATCTATTATTTTCAATTCCTGTTGAACAGAAGTCTTGACACAGTGTAACTGGGTTTTCTGCTTAGGGCCCAGCAAGCTAAAATCAAGATTTTGGCTACATTGCATTCTCATCTAGAATTCAGGATCCTCTTTCAAGTACATTGCGGGTATTGGAAGAATTTAATCCCTTGCAATTGCAGAACTGAAGTCCCTATTTTCTCATCGGTTGTCAGTGGGTTTGCTCTCAGCTCTTAGAGATGCCCTCAGGCCCTAGCCATATGGCCCTCTTCTGACAATATAGCTTATTTTGCAAAGCCAGCAAAGGATTCTCTCTCCCTCTCTCTCTCCACTTGACTATGAGGGAGTCTTGTACAATGTAATCACCTGAGTGACTGTATCATCACCTTTGCTATAAAACATAACCTAAAGCAAGGGAGTGATTAGCCCACTGTATTCATAGGGGGAGGGGATGATATAGTGCATGTGGAAGCAGAATCTGGGAGGCCATCTTAGAATTCTGCCAACAACAACTATTACTCAGAACAATGGCTGAGCTCTGAAATATATGACCAAGGAGAGAACAAAATGTTCCTCAACTCCAGAATCTAGAAGTTAAATATATATAGTCTCAAAACCAAGAATATTGTTCTCTAAGAGAGAGAGAGAGAGAGAGAAAACTATCTATAAATGTTTACACGAATTCCCAGAAGAAGACACTTAGGTATCAATCTCAATGTATCCTCTGTACTATGCCTAGTAGAAATCCAAATTCCTATAAAGACTAATAATAGGGATAACAAAGATTTATGTAAAATTGTCTAAGAGAGACCTGTATCTCAGTTTTAGCAATCCCAAACCCTAACTTCCCATGAAACTTCTCTTTTACCACTACACTCTTTCTTCTTAGTTATTATGTCCATTAGTCGGATATAAGATAATGTGGTAACACTGCATTCTCTAGAAATAAAATAAAACTTAATACTCAAATTGTAGCAATGATATTTTCTAGAGTAGAAATAAAATAACCAGATGATCAAATTTCAACTCTGGAATACAAGCTCTGTAAAATCACTTCCCTTTGAATGTGGGTGGACCTGTAAATATGATGGGACATTCTCTCTTTTGGTTAAGTTACATTATATGGCAAAGTGATACAATAGGCACTTCCATGACTATAATTTGGTATATAAAACCCTTCCTAGCAGGCTAAGGGGAGTCTCATAGTATGCCTTTTGAAGTAAGCAGCCATGCTGTGAGAGGGCCATGTGCTAGGCCTTGAGGCAACTTTCAGAAGCTAAGAGGAACCCCAGGCTGACACCTAGTCAGAAAATGGGGACCTCAGGTCTACAGTTTCAAATAACTAAATTCTTCCAACAATCTGAAAGAGCTTTGAAGAGGACCCTGAGCCTCAGAGATGATCACATCCCAGGTGACATCTTGATTTTAGCCTGGAGAGATCCTAAGCAGAGGGCCCAGCTACTTCATGACTAGAAACCTGACCAATGAAAACTGTATGATAATACATTTGTGCTGCTTTAAGCTGCTCACTTTGTGGTAACTTTTTATGCAGCACAGAAACTAACATATAAACAAATTGATTAAAAAATAAAATAAACAAAATGTCAAAATTGGTTTTCGGAACTTTCTGCAGGAATAAGCTCTCAATAGTTAAATCCTCATTGGTCTCACCCAGTAGCTACAATATTTTGGGGCTTATAAACATTTATTAAAAACTGAAATATACCTAGAAATAAGCACATATTCTTGTGGTACTCTAGAACACTGTGGATGACAAACTAAAACTAAAACTCCTTAAGTGAGAAAAAAAATGCCAGACCAGTGGGGATTTAACCATATAATTTCAACAAGGATAAAAAAATCTTAATAATTAATAATGGTATATATTATGTGTACACATATAGATGCACAGAAACAAAGGGCACTTACTCTGAAATTTGTTCACTGGGAGGACTGAAGGATGATAGAATCCTGCCTTGCAAATGCATTCATAGGCTCCAAGTACGAATCCTTGGCCTTTGATCGGCATACACTATGAGAAAGAAAAGACAGCAGCAGAGCTGATCATAACTTATTTCACAGTACAAAAACTTGCGATATCTATCGTTGCAAATGGTAACAGAATTAACACATTTTCCAGAAATAAAACATCTCTTTTTGAACTTTTATTTTAGATTTGTTTGCCAACTGAGTTTTTTTTAGAAGCAACAGATTAAGTTTCCTTTCTAAATATAAGCCATTACAGCTGCAGTTGCCACACATCTTTAACTCATTCAGTTGCCACAGGGAGTAATTACTAGACATCGTTTTTGTTTTTACTGCATCTCATAACATCTTTTTGCTTTAAGAAATATTCTCAACACCTAGAAGAATATTTCAAAAGTGACTCCACACTAATATTTCTATCAAAGTAAAGGTACATAGGTAGGTAGACAGATGCATACAATTTAAGATGTGAGATTGCTTTTATAAATTAAATATTCACCCAATTTCACCCTTGGATCAAAACAACACAAAATGATAAAATAATAAAACAAGTAAATTTTAAAATACAAATTTTGAAGAGAAAAATAAAGATGAATTAATGATCCCAAAGAATCTTACCTAAAATATATTTAATAGATATATGTTCTACATATACATAAAAAGAAGAAAAACAATGGTCATCTTTCTAAATATGTCAAAACAATAGATAATACACATCTCCAAATTCCCCTTGGCTTCTTTCAAGGATACAATTTAACCCAAGCAAAATTCAGCCTAACATATTTCATTTTTGCTATATTTAATTGTGGAGTGAGGAATAATTTCTATTAAACTATAAATACTATACCAGCAAAATAAAGATACTTCAAGAATCTAATCAACATTGATTTTTGTTTTCTGATACTTCTCTACCAAGATTCCACTCCTTTGCCTTTTTGTCACTATAACCTAGAAGAACTTGGAATCTAGTGGATTTAAAAATTAGAAGATGTCCCTTTGATACAGATGCCCTTGACAGAAAAATCTAAGTAATTCAAATAGCAATTCCACAATCTAAGCTTAAATGATTAGCATTAAGACCTATATTATAGATCATAAAAACTCCAGCAAATATGAAAGTATATATATATATATATATATATAATAGCAAGAGCTAATACATGTTCTAAATTCAGAAATATAGCAAGAATTCTTTATAAAGAGCTTTCTAAAGGACTTTCTTATATATTTTATTTTATTAACATTCCTTTTTTTTTCACTTAACACTCATTTATATCCAATGACATCCTGCAACTGAAAACACATTTCTTAACAAAAAGCAAAACAAAATGGCAAAAGAGTAACAGTCAATTCAACTGAATTAGCAAGTACTATTACTGCTGTTTACCTAGAAAATTCCTACAGAACCTAATCAAAAGAACATGCACTATTTATAAAGATCCAGTCATATAACAGATCAAGTCATATTTCTAAACTACATAAATAAAAGAGTAATTATAACATTTACTTTGGAGAAGCATGAGTATTATGGAAAGAACTTATTATTTGTGGTCAGTCAGAAAATGTTTAAGTTTTCATTTATCACTTCTCAACCATGTGAATTTGGACTGTCCTCATAATCTTTCTGGGTCTTTTTACTTTTAATTCATAAGAACAATCATTCAGTGAGATTCAGAGATAGTCTGAAGAAGATAGAGCCACCAAGATGTCCTAATGGGTTCAACACAGGGTATAAGAGGAAAAGAAAAAAAATGACTCCAAGGTTTTTGGCCTGAGCAGCAGTTGTCATGAACTCATCTGGGAAAAGCTACAAGTAGAGTAGGTTTGGGGAAAAGATCAGAAGTTCAGTTTTGCAAACGTTAAGTATGAAGTGATTATTTGAAATTTAATTCTAGATCACAAGTCAGCAGTTTGATAAACTAGTATAAAGTTTAAGAGAGATGTCTGTACTGTAAAATCTGGGAGTCATTTGTGTAAACATGATAAAGCCATGAGATAGGTAAGGTTAAACCATCAAGCAGTGCCTGGAGGCAGTAGAGGATAAAGGTCCAAGGACATGAGTAATCGGACTGTAGCATCTGTCACCTCATTGATAACCAGGGTTAATCCAGTTAATCTGGTTGACTAGGCAAGTGGCTTCTTTCTCCCTTACCGCCCCATGTGTGATTCTCCTGAAACTACTTGCCAGGGCAAAAGGACGACCTTCCCCAGTCAGTGCAGTAAACCACATCAACAGAACGAAGGACAAAACCAAATGATCTAAGGTGATATCGAGAAAGCATCTGACAAAATTCAACACGAAAAAATGCTCAAAAAATTAGGAGTAGAAGAAAACTACTTCAACATATTAAAGGTCATATATGAGGAATTCATAGTTGACATCATTCTCAATGGTGAAAAACTGAAAGCTTTTCCTCTAAGCTCAGATACAAGGTAAGGATGCTGACTCTCACCACTTTTATTCAACATAGCATTGGAAGTCCTGGCCAGGACAATTAGTCAAGACAAAAACCAAAAGGCACCAAAAAAGAAAAGGAAAACGTAAAATTATCTTTGTCCACAGATGATATGATCTTTTATATAGGAAACCCAAAAAGTACACACACACACAAAACTACCAGAACTAATAAATGTATTCACTAAAGCTGCACAATCAACACCCCCAAATTGACTGTTCCTATACATTACTATGAAAAAGTCAAAAGAAAAATGTACAACACTCCCATTTATAATAACATCAAAAGGAATAATCTAATTGGAAGTAAGTTAAGCAAGAAAGTGAAAAAGAGTATACATTGAGCCAGGCTTGGTGGCTAAGCCTGTAATCCCGAGCTTTGGGAGCCCGAGGTGAGTGGATTGCCTGAGCCCGCGGGTTCGAGACCCACCTGGGCAACTTGACGAGACCTCATCTCTACAGTAAATAAAAAAATTAGCTGGGCGTGGTAGTGCGTGCCTGTAATTCCGGCTACTTGGAAGGCTGAGGCGGAAGGATCACCAGAGCCCAGCAGGTCGAGGCTGCAGTGGCCGGGAGCGACCACTGCACTCCAGTCTGGGCAACAGAGTGAGACTCCAACTCAAAAAAAAAAAAAAAAATTTTTTTTAAAGTATACATTGAAAACTACATAACATTGCTGAAAGAAATTTAGAAAGATAAATAAACGGAATTACATCCAGTGTTCCAATGAACACTGAAAGACTTACTACTGTTAAAATGTCTATCCTTCCAAAGCAATTTACAAATTCAATGAAATCTTTATCTAAATCCCCAATGGCATTTTTATACAAATAGAAAAAAATCCATAAATTCATATGAAACTCAAGAACCCCAAATAGCCAAAATGATCTTGAAAAAAAAAAAAAGTTGGAGGTATCATATTTTCTGATTTCAAAACATACTATAAAACTACAGTAATCAAAACAATGTGGCACTGAAATAAAGACAGACATACAGAGGAATGAAACAGAATAGAGAGCTGAGAAATAAACCTTCACATATAATGGTCAAATGATCTTCAACAAGGATTCCAAGACTACTCAAAGGGGACAGGACAGTCTCTTCAACAAGTAGTGTTGGAAAAACTGAATATCCACATGCCAAAGAATGAAGTTGAACCTTTACCTAACACCATATATGAAACTTAACTCAAAATTATTTAAAACCTGAATGTAAGACTTAAATTATAAAACTCCTAGAAGAATGAAAAAAGTTTCATAGCATTGAATTTGGGAATGATTTCTGGGATATGACACCAAAACCACAACAAATAAAACCAAAAACAGGACTAGATCAGATTTTAAAACTTCTATTCATCAAGGAATACAATCAACAAAATGTAAAGGTAACTTACGGAATGAGAGAAAATATTTTCAAACTAGCTATCTGACAAGGGGCTAATATCCAAAATATATACAGAATATATACAAAATAACTCAATAAAAAAGACAAATAATCTGATTTTAAATGGAAAAATATCTCCAAAGATAATATACAGATGGTCAAATAAGCATATGAAAAGATGTTCAACATCACTAAACACTAGAGAAATGCAAATGAAAACCACAATGAAGTATCGCGCCACATTAGTTAGGGTGGCCCCTATCAAAAAAAAACAAACAAAATTATAAATGTCTGTGAGGACTTAGAGAAATTGGAACCTTTGTGCACTGTTGGTGAGACTATCAAATGGTACAGTCAGCATGGAAAATAGTACAAAAGGTCTCCAAAAAATTAAAAGTAGAATTACCATATAAGCCTGAAATCCCACTTCTCAGTATGTATCCAAAATAATTCAAAGCAGGATGTCTAAGAGATATTTGCACACCTGTGTTCATAGTGGCACCATTTATAATAGCCTAAAGGTGTAAGTAACCCGAATATCCATGAACAAATTAACAGATAAACAAAATGTGGTATACAGAAACAATGGAATATTATTCAGACTTAAAAAGAAAGGAGATCTTGTTATATGCTATAAGATGGTTGAATGTTGAGGACATTATGCTAAGTAAAATAAGTCAGTCACAAAAAAACCAAATGCTGTTTGGTGCCTCTTGTATGTGGTATCTAAAGTAGATAAACTCATAGAAACAGAAAGTAGAATGGTGGTTGCCAAGGGCTGTAGGGAAGGGGAAATGGAGAATTTTTCAATGGGTATAGTTTCTGTTTTTCAAGATGAAAAATTTCTAGAGATCTGTACCACAACAATGTGAGTATAATTAACACTATTAGCTTGTACACTTAAATAGGTTAAGATGGTTAAATTTTATGTTATGTATTTTTTAACCATAATTAATTTTTTTTAAGTGTTTAGAGCAAAATGGTCTTTCTTCCTCAAAGATGTGTATGTAAACATTAAAGGTCATATTGCAATCAGCGTAATATACAATTAATCTCACATATCACAAATTGTCAGCCTCTGGTAAACATAATTACAGAGCAAAACCCGGGAGCCTGCCAGTCATGCAGACTTTGAACAGAGGTAGTATTGAGTAGCAAACAGTTAAAATGAAGGCTAAAATGAGATATCTACAAGGGAAATCTTGTTTAGCATTTAACATAAACAATATTTGTGCCCCAAAATAACATTTGCATATAATTCTGAAGAAAAGATAATTTAGGCTGAAAGGAAGATGCAAAAAAATTCAAATGCAATAAAGTTTATATAATTCAAAATCCTCTAGAGATTGATCTTTTAAATGCCTTCTTAAAAAAATTGTGTTTCAGAAACTTCTTAAATGTAAAATTCTTTCTGACTTTCTAAACTGAACACCATGAACTGAACTTACATCGTCTTCATGAGTCAGAATCATTACTTTGAAC
Source organism: Carlito syrichta (assembly GCF_000164805.1). Lineage (NCBI taxonomy): Eukaryota > Metazoa > Chordata > Mammalia > Primates > Tarsiidae > Carlito > Carlito syrichta. The sequence continues at coordinate 66,401 of NW_007213494.1, forward strand.
AATAGGTACTGAACTGTGCTGAAATTCACGAATTTTCTTTGGAGTTACTGAAGGTTTATGGCTATTTTGTCATACACTAAATAGCCTAGACTATGGTATTTTTTGAATTCTTATGCTTAATTTTTATATTTTTCTTCTTTATTTTGAGCCACCAGCTACCACATTTTAGTCCTAAAGTACGGACTTATCCCATAAGTGTCTTTTCTCCTTCTAAATTATGGTTATAATTGCCTGTATATCTGGAAACATGATCATCAAGCTTGTGAAGTAAGAGTATATGAGACAATAAATAATATAGTAAGAGTAAATAAGATAACAAATAGTTAATATTTACTGAGTGTTTACTATATGCCAGGGACTGTTGCATAAGTATTAACTCAATCCTACATCAAGTCTATTATTTTTTCCATCTTAAAGAGAGGAAAATGGACTGCTAAAGTTACTAGCCCAAAACCACACAGCTAGCAACTGGCAGAGTAAGGATTCAACCACAGGGGTCTGTGCCAAAGAGAATAACAACTATTCTCTAGCAACCGTTGGTTCATAGTTGCATTCCATGAATGAGAAACAGGTACTAAAACACAGTCACTTTGGAATCTACTTTGATTGTTTCCAGACTTCTTTTTCTATTCTTCTTTGTTTTAGGCGTACTCCAGATGGATCAGCTTGCCAGATCATTGAGCTTCAAATAAATGAAGATTATTAATTTTAAAATGCACATATGAAATATATTTTAAGAAATGCAACTAAGTCTCACACCTGTTACAAATTTTAAGAATAAATCTTTCCCTTCCCAAAGCAGAGATCCTCAGTTTAGATCTTAGAAAACAAATCTTCATTTTGGGGCATACAAGTGAAGTGTCTCTTCTCTGCCTAAATTTCTAGAAAATAATATCCTGTCTGTGCCTAAGCTGAATCACAGCAATGGGAACTAACAGTATCTATGGAAGTCTGGTTTGTCACTTCTTTTTCACTTTGGTGGCAAATATGTATGACTCTGCTCTGCTTTGACAGAAGATTTACCTAATTCCAGAAGGTTTCCAGCTGTATTGAATGTACTGAACCCTTATTCAAAAAGCATATGGCAACGCCACAGAGGCATAAAGAAAGACAAAAAGGTTGACACTAGCCGGGCTGGTGGCTCACACCTGTAATCCCGGCACTTTGGGAGGCAGAGACAAGAGGATTGCCTGAGTCCAAGGGCTCAAGACCTGCCTGGGCAACTTGGTGAGACTCGTCTCTACAAAAAGTCAAAAGATTAGCCAGATGTGGTGGTGTGCACCTGTGGTTCCAGCTACTTAGGAGGCTGAAGCAGAATGATCACCTTAGACCACCAGGGTGAGGCTGTGGGTAGCCAGAAGCATGCTACTGCACTCCAGCCTGGGTGACAGAGTGAGACTCTGACTCAAAAAAGAAAAGAAAAGCTTGACACTGGCAAGATAAAGTAGTAACCAAGGCTTCTAGATTTCAAACAGACAGCAGCTTTTATTATTTTATACTCCTTCTTTAAAACTTGTGAAGACACCTCATCAGCAAGGGTACCTGCATAATGAACATTTGAATACCTAACCCTGAATTGTATCCCACATCTTCAAAATAAAAAATTTAAAAACAAAAACTTGTGAAGAAATACTTTAAAAAGTTGAATCTGTGAATTTGAGAGTGGATTTGGGGGGACCAGTACTAAAGCAGGTCAACGGTATTAACATCCAGGGGCCTCCTTCCCAAAACTATTAGCAAGTTTATTAAAGCAAAAGGAAAACCTCCAACAGAGGAAAGCTGAAAGGCCTCCAGGCAATGATAGGGTACACATCACCCACATATTTCATCAAACCATCTTCCAGGAAAACAAGAATTCATGAATAACAAATAATACAGGATTTCACCAGAAAGAAAAAGAACTACATCTTATCTCTATTACTCAGTTGCTGTCAAAACCCAGTTTAAAAAGCATGCTAAACTGGGGCAAGGGCAGAGGATACAGAAGCAGGTGTTTTCTTTTATGATACTGTTGAAATTAAAGAAGAAACTGTTTTCTATTATTAATTTTTGAAGTGTTCTTGTTACATTCGATGGAGCCAGCTCTCACAAAACAGGGCTAAGGGATAGCAATGTAGCATCTGCTGCAGTCACGTTACAAGTCTGCAAACTTCACACTGACACACAGCAAGATGCTTTGTGGGGGCTGAAACTGACTCAGGAAAATGTCAGAATTACTTCTCACTGAGAGAGCAAGTCCAATTTTCTAGACTTTCCTACAGAAATAGCCTCATAAGGCTTGATAAGTATAAACTCTTTACATGTTCAACACTTTCAGAAAATGAAACACTAACTGCCACTAGACCACAAACACACTATGATGCTTCTGTGCTCTAACTTCGCTGCCCTGTGCTCCCTGTGGTGGAAGTTCATGAGCACTGGGGACTTCCTTTTCATTCTTGACTGAATTTAGCTCTTGCTTACTGATCCCCGTTGTACATTATTTGCTGTGACAACAAAATCATGGTCAGGCTCTCAGAGAGCTTACAAGTCACAGACCAGAAAGAAAAACCAGACATACTACAAATGTGCTCCACCATATTCACAACTAAAGGGCTGCATGTGTTCTCTGTTTGTTTTTGAGTTTGTTTTCAGACACATTTCTAAAATGAATTGTTGTTAAAAATGCGGTACTAACAACAGGAGTTAATATGAATGATGTCTTTAAATTTAAAATGAATTTTGAATTCAAAATGAATTTAAACAAATTACTTTTAACTGTGAATAAAAGCCATGAGACAGAAACTCCCCAATGTCTTTGAGCAAATCAAAAACTCTATCTGAATCTATATCCATACTTTCCTGGTAAAATGAAAATACGTCGCTCCTCCTACTTAAAGTTAGTTAATACGCTACTTGTACTCTGGATCCAACTTCTCCATACATGTTCCTAGCGACTTTCCCTAGAAATAATGCCACTTTTCTTGTTCAACATTTTCATTACTAGCAACTCTCTTCATTATTACTGTGCAAAAATCTCAGCCATATTAGAAAAAAAAAACAATAACAAAAGCAAACATTTCCTCAACCTTAAATTCACCTTCAGTTGGACCCAAGCTTCTTAAAGGATTTATCTGCACTCATTATCTCCATTTGCTTACCGCTCATTCACTCACCAAATCAGAGCAATTGACTCCCAACACCCTTATGCCAATGAACTGATCTTGCCAAAATCACAAGTGATGTTTGTGTCATAAGTCCAGTAACTATTTTCAGGTCATGATTTTTTAAGCTTTCTGCAGAACTTGACACTGCTGAGCATTCCCTCCTTCATGAAACACTTTCTTTCCTTGGCTTCCCATTCTCAATTTTCCAAATATCCTCCTACTTCTCTCACAGTTCCTCAGTCCTGAGCTGACACTCATCCTGTACTTATCAAATGGCATTCCTAGAGCTCTGTTCCACATTTCTTCTTACTGTACATTTGAACCCTACATTATTTTTTATAACTTTCATGCAAATGTCAAGGCTATCTGCATAGTTGCTAGCTGCAGAAGCCTGGATTAGAAACTTCTCAATTTTCTTTACTCTCCAAGTTCTTACTTCAACCTTCTAGATAAATGTAAAATCAACACCTTTGTTTGCTATTCCTATTGTCATGATACCAAACAAAGCCTCTGTAATCATTCACTAGAATTGGTACAACTGTTTCATTTATAGTTTTTCAAATTTGCATTCCTCAAATCCATTTCCTACATATGAGACTTACCCAGAATCATCTTACCTTTATTTTTTATTATTATTCTTAATTTCCTATGGATTATATGAATAAGTTATTAGAAAAGGTAAAATAATACAAAATTAAAGTCTCTGGTACACATGCATTGGAAGATGGTTTGGCATTGTTTAAGCAGTTGAAAATGAATACAACTTACCATCAAGCAATTGCACTCCAAAATATTCAAAATGTCTGCTGATTAAAGGCCAAATAAATTTTAATATATTAATAATTGCAATACTAAAAATCAGGGGAAATGAATGAATGTATTTTAGACATCAATTTAGATAAATCTATTTCAAATATCAAGAAAAAACACAAGTAATGGAAAAATACATATAATATGATTTCAGTTTTATAAAACTCAAAAGCATGGAAAATTTTTATAAAAATATAGTTTAGGATACATACACATGATAAAGAATAGAAGTAATCAAAATAAAATTCAGAGTCATGGTTACCTTTTGGTGAAGGAAAGATACAAGATGAGGGAGGAGCATACAAGGCGTTTTAAGGTACTTCTAACAATGCATTTCTTAAGCTGGATAATGAGCTCCATCTTATTCACTGCAATGTCCCCAAATCCTACACAATACCTGGCTCATAGTAAGTTTTCAGTAAATATTAATGAATTGAAGAAAGGAACAAAGAAAACAGACCTCAATTTTTGGCTGTGATACAGCAGCTTGTAGTTGGCTGAACCAAAAACAACTAGAACATCTAGATAAAATACAAAAGAAAAGAAACCTATGTGGAGGCACCAGAAAGCTGCCCATGAAGCCAAAATTGAGGGTACATGATCCAAAAAAGAAGAGAAGTGCACAGAAGCTCTGCATTCTGCATTTCTGAATAAACTTGAGTATTTCATCATATGAGGCACTGGAGGAAGACTGAGAATCCAGACAGATTTAAGCTGGTAAGAAGTGGAGATGCCAGCAAAGTTTTGGCACTCTCATAAACATGCAAAGAAAAAAAAATCAAGTTTGAGACTGCAAAAATACTCAGGCCTCAAGGAGACAAAATCCAGGGAGAAGGGAAGAGCAAAGAAATAAAACTAATCTTTAAAAAATGTTTTGCATTCTTGATCTACCTAGGGTGAAAGTTTAAGAAGCTAAGAAGAATCTGAAGAGAAACAGAGTTGAGTTTGTTGTTGTTGTTGTTGAATTATCACAATATTAAGAAGACCAAATTGAGGTGTAGGACCTTCCATGGATTAAGGGCCCCAATAAGCAATCCAGGTTCTCAGTAAAACCTCCGAGAAGTGTGAGTAAAAAGCAGTCTAGTCTTTCATAGACTCTTGGACATCACTAGGACAACTCAAGCCTTGATTGGATTAAGGTGATATGTCTCCATCTACTTATGTATAAGAGATAGGGTAAAGGCTCTCTGGAAGAAGATAATGTATCCAGGATCACTATAATAACACAAAGCCCAGCTTCAATCTCAAATTACCAACATGCCAAGAAAAGACAGTATTAACAGACCAACAAATGACAAGGTACTCAAGTCATGAACATATTTTAAATAACTATAACCAAAATATTAAAAAATCAAGAAATATATATATAATTTCCCCCAGATAATTGGAATCTATTTTTTAGAAAAAGAATAGTCTAAAAGTAGCAAAACAAAATAAGTGAAATTAAGAACTAAATGGATTGTAATTAGAGAATTGATACCAGAGGAGAAAGAATAAGCAAACTAGAAAAGAGATTAATAAAAAATATCAAGACTCAAACTTTAAAAACAAAGTGAATGAAAATATAGAAAAGAGCATAAGAAACATATGGAGCATAAAAAGGGTATTGAATACATATGTACTTGAAATCACATAAAGGGAGATGATAGATCAGTCTTAGAAGAATATCTAGCTACTAATTCAAGAAGTACTATACACCTCAAAGTAGATAAATTCACAACATAGTTAAACTGGAAAACCAAACAAAAAAGAAAATTTTGAAACAGTCAGGGGACGGACTGGGGTGAAAATCATTATTATAAATGAGCAGCAACAAGTTTGACAGTTGTCATCATTACAGACAATGGAAACCAGAAAATAATGCAATGACATTATAAAAGTGCTAAAAAGGAGGAAAACCATAGAATTCTATTCCAAAATAAAATATCACTCCAAAAGTGAATGAAATAAAGGTTTCTCTAGTCAAAACAAAACCTGAAAAAAATTCCCCATCACCGGATTTATGATGAAAGAAACATTAAAGTAATTTTCAAGCAGAAGGAAAATTACACCAGAAATAAGCACAAAAATCCAGGAGGGAATGAATAGCAACAGAAAATAAATATGTGAGTAGATTTAAATTAATATTGATGATATACAATAGTAATAATAACAATAATGTCTCATGGCCCTAAGATGCATATTGAATTTTAATGCAATATAAAAGACAGGTGGAAGAGGTCAATGCAGTTGAATAGTGCTGATATCTTATTTTGCCTGGGAAAGGTCACAGAAATAACTTACATTAGTCTTTAATAAGCTAAGGATGCATGTAGAAATCCACAAAATAACTACTAAAAGTATAGAAAAATAATGTACCACTAATAGGCAAAGAGAGGAGAAACTTGAATCATAATTTTAAAAAATACAATATTAATGCCAAGTAAGGTTAAAAAAATCAAAAATGAGAGAGAGAGAAAGAGAGTGGGGAAAACAGCATAGTAGGACAAATAGAAAAAAATATATGTTAAGGTGGTATGCATGAATTTTTTTTAAAAAAAAGGAAAGACGGAAAATAGGATGGTAAGCAAGTTGTTTAACTTTTAACAGAGATGTTTTAAAATTTGCCATCATTATAATGTGGTTTTCCCAGTGTTGATTAGAAAGCAATTTCATTTGCATATTAAAGCCACTCAATTTATATGAAGTATGATTATATTTATGCAAAGAAAAAAGAAAACTAATAGATGCTTTAGAAATCAGGCTAGTTGTGACCTTTGAAAAGGGATAGGTTGGTGATTGGAAGAGAACAAAAAAGAGCTTTTTGCTGGTAATATTTTCTTTTCTCATCCGAATGCAGGTTAAATAGGTGTGTTCAGTTTGTGCATTATTCTGTATGTATTTTGTACAAGAGTTTTAAAAATAATCAAGAACCCCTATGAGATATTACTTCACACCCACTGGGATGGATAAACTATATAAGGTAAACAACAGGTGTTGGCAAGGATGCCAAGAAATAGGAACCCTAATGGGATTAAACAGCCAAAAATGAAAACAACCCATGTATCAGCTGATGACTGAAAAAATAAAATGTTGTTTATCCATATAATTGAATATTATTCAGTAATAAAAAAGAAATATAATATCGATACACACTATCACATAAATGAATCTTGAAAAAGTATGCAAAGTAATTATCTGGCATTAGAACCTTCCAGGGTCCAGGCAACAATGGCAGCCCTCCAGCAACTGGAAATCCAGCCTGTTCACTATAATCAATGTGGAAATCTGAAAAAAATGTATGGGGTATTAGCACATATGCAGACTATTCCATGCAAACATATGCCAAAGAGAACTTGTGCAACTATACTAATATCAAGCAAGGTATATCTTAAGGCAAAAAAACATAGATTAAAGAGAGTCATTCATAGAAATAAAGATGCCAATCCAGTAGGAAGGTGTCACAATCTAAATTTATCTGCATCTAAAAGTATAGCTTCAAAATATATATAAATGAATAATAAATGAAATGGGAGATGACTGAGAGAACTCAACAAAAACAAAAACCTATCTTATTGAGAAAAATTAAAGATAATATAATAAATGAAAAAATATACTCACGTTAATGGATTGAAAGATTAATTATTATCAAGATGTTCAATCCACAGAAATTCATCTATAGATATAATGAATTTCCAAACTGACGATCTAGTTTCCAGCTTTCTATAGAAATGTGTATGGAAATGCAAAAGGCCATGATTCGTCACAAAATACATATATTAAGAAAGCAAAAGAAAACCAAAAGATTTACTCTATATGCTATCAAGACTTTGTAAAGCAGCAGTAATTATAGAATACTGGCCAAAGTCAAGAAAAATCTTACAACAATTCAGATAGAGAGCCTAGGGGAAAAAAAATATGTACCCAAAGGCATGTGATTTATGACAAAGGTGGCACTTCAGAGCACTGGGGAAAAGAACAGACTTTTCAGTAAATGGTGCTGATCCCTTGGATAGCTATGTGTAGAAATATGAAATTCCCACAAAAAAATAAATTCTGGTTTGATCATAGAAGGAAATATAGAACATAAAGCAATAAAGCATATAGAATATAGCATGAGAATATCTTCACAATGTAAGTACATTATTAAATATTAAGAAATACACTAAAATTAAACACCATTTTGATCAATAGATACAATTTATAAAGAAAAAATGTCAAGTTGCAGAATAGGAGAAAGCATTTCAACAAATATAATAAAAGAGAGTTAATATCTGTAATATTAAAAGGACTCATATATGAGAAGAAAAAGATTTTACAATGTAAAGCTTGAGCAAAAATCTTAAACAGAACACCATAATGGTTAAAAACATATAAAAAATTTCCAGTCTTATTAATCATCAGAAAAAAAAACTTTAAAATAACCACTACATAACCTAAAAAGTTGAGTTCATAGAAGCATAGGGTAAAATGGTGGTTACCATTGGCTGGGGATAAGGGACAAAGGATTGAGAAGGAATTGGTCAAAGAATACAAAATTCAGTTAGACAGGAAGAGCAAGTTCAGGAGATCTACTGTACTGCATGGTGTTAATACCACTATACATTGTTAATACCACTATACAGTATACTTTAAAAAAATTGTTGAGAGTACATTTTAGGTGTTCTTATCAAAAGAATGATAAATATGTGAGGTAATATATATTTTAATTACCTTGATTTGGTCATTCCACAATGTCTACATATATCAAGTTGTATACAACAATATATCATGTTGTACACAATAAATATACACAATTTTTATGTCAACTAAAATTTAAAAACGAAGATAAGCAACATATGCTCAGCAAAATGGATAAAAACTGAAATTGACCATCAAAGTGTGAGTGAGAATGTGAAATAAATAGAGCTGGCAGATACATACATTGATATAATCTGGAAATGAGTTTGGTATTATCTGTTAAATTTGAAAATAATACATCTTATTATTCAATTATTTTAATTCTAGGTATATACACAACTGAAAAATATGTGTATATGTCCCAATATAAATGCAAAATAAATTCACTCTTTGCAACAGTTTCAAACTGAAAAAAAGTCAAAAGTTTATCTACATTAGAATAGAAAAATAAATTGTGCTATATTCATATAATAGATGACTATATGATAAAATAAATACATTAGCATTACATACAACAATACAAATATAATCTCGATCACTCAATGTTGAACAAAATAAGTCAAGTATGTTGAATTATTCTACTTATATAATGTTTTTTTAAAAATCAAGACATCTGTTCATTTGGAGAAATAGTGAGGAATAGATGATTGGGTGGGGACACAAGAAAGACTACTGGAGTTCTGGCAGTGTGTTTTCTCTTGAGCTGGGTGATAGTTATGCAGTTATATTCTCTTTGTGATAACTCATTGTGCTGTATACTTATGACTGCAATGTTTCATATTTCAGTAAAAATATTATAAAGTTAATACTGGGCCATACTCTCCCTCAAAAACATCTTTTAGTTCCATTTGCTTTCACCTATCAAAGAAATTCTATATTTTATTATTATGACTTATTTGGGAGAATCAGAACATTCTGTCTTTTCCATTTTTGCTGAGAGAGATAGAATCTATGTATGTAATGATACTGAAGGAAGACACGCCTGTGGACATTAAAAGTGATTCTATAAAAATTATGTAAAACTCAGAATATGTTTGAATGCACCAAGTACTTGGCTGCCTTTCAAGTATTTAGAATCTGAATATATATTTTCATTTTCCCAGTGAAATTTTGGAAGGTTTTTCAATAGTAATTAGCAAATCAACTAAAGAATAAAGGGCATGGCATAGAGGGCTAAATCAAAAGGCAGGAACTATACTGTCTATTAAATGCTAAATCAAAATTAAATGTTATATTCCCAAATGGTACTGAACTTTTTTTTTAATATGGGGAGAAAATAAAATATTTATCACTCACAAAGAAAGCTATTTTAATTGTTGTAATCGCTATAATTCTCATTTGAAAACACACAAGATTTTAAATACAATTTATCTTGTTATTCTAGAAAAATCATCTAGATGCATATAAGTCCTCAGTTCACTATCAAACCACTAAAAGTGTTTCTGAAATAGGAAAAAATTAATATTTAACATATAAAAATGTTTTCAAGATCTTTTCGGAGAAATACAGTTTTACACAGTTGAAATATTTGTTATAAACTTTTTTAGACAAAAAACAGACCCTTCTAAACAAAAACAGAAGGGAAAATTTATCCAATAAAAAATACACATGTACATAATAGAGAAAAAAGATATTCAGGAACACTGAGAAACTTTCAAAAGTACCATTCTGACTACAGAATCAGAAACAATATTCTTTTCAGGAACACAAAGGGTAATAAGCATTAGCACTAAAGAATCAAGAAAATGTTAAGTACCCTTATTTCCTTTTTGAGGATGTCTTTGCAATGACCAATCAGGGATACACATATGAAGCATATGTATAAACTTCACCAAAGCAATATCCATGGATTTTTAAAAATTTTTAAATTCATAGAGAAATGGAAAAAAAGATTTGGGAATACTGTTGAGTGATTATTTTAAAAAACAGTTCTAATTAATGCAGGAAAATTTCTGGTAATGCATTCTGAAGTCTCTTATGTACTTAGCCATGATTTGGATGGAGCATTGAGAGGATGAGCATAAGAGCATGAACTTTGGAGTGAGGCCCTTCAGTTCAAGTCTCACTTAACAGCAATGGAACCCTTCACAAATTACCTAATCTCCTATTTTTCTTCCTTTCTTTTTTTTTTTTTTAAGTCGGAGTCTCACTCTGTCACCCTGGTTGGAGTGTAGAGGTATGCTTCCGGTCACCACAGCCTCAACCTGAGGTGATTCTTCTGCCTCAGCCTTTCAGGTAGCCAAAACTACAGGTGCACACTAACATGCCCAGCTAATTTTTTGATTTATTGCAGAGACAAGGTCTCACCATATTGCCCAGGCTGGTCTGGAACCCGCGGGCTCAGGTAATCCTCTTGCCTCAGTCTCCCAAAGTGCTGGGATTATAGGTTTGAGCTACTGTGCCCAGCCATCTCCTATTTTTCTTACTGATAAAAGTAGAATAGTAATACTTCTTATTTCATAGAACTGATTATTTCATTTTACAAATACATATATGGTGCTTATATACTAGACATTATTTTAAGCACATTACAAATTCATGTAAGCCTCATATCAACCCTATAAGTAGATGTGATTGATTATAATCATCCTCATATTACAGATGAGGAGATAGCGGTACAGAGTGTCTCAGGTCACACTCTAACAAGTGGCAGAGTAGGGTTTAAATTAATCAACAGAATGTTCAGTCATACAAATTAAATATTAGCACTATTCATAGTCATCATCACTGGAGTGATAATGAATATACTAGATGATAAAAGCAAAATCTGAAAAGACTTCAATCAGCTAGTAAGAACAAAATAAAATTGAACATAAAAATATGAGGTCCTGTCATTGGATCTACAAAAAACAGCCACATAAAATGTAAAGTTATGATATGGCTTCCAAAAAAAAAAAAACCACTTAAACAATCTTTGGCTGCATTAATGATAATAAAGTAATCTAGCCTAAATAAGTGATCAATTATTGATTCCAATTTTCAGGAACTGTTTTAAAAGACTACAATCAAATGGAAGAGTTACCAAAAAGAATTATTTTTTAAAAAACCATGATTCATTGAGAACAAGGGGTATACTTTAGACCCAAGCACAAATAAGTTGAAAGTAAAAGGATAGAAAAAGATATACCACAAAATCAGTAAGCAAAAGAAAACTGGTGTATTGTGTAATTTAAATAAAGAGCTGTTAATAGAAACAAAGGACAATTGAGAAAGATGAAAAGTTCAGTCATTTAAAACTAATCAATGAATTCAGAAAAGTTACAAAACAAAAGTAACACAAAATCATTTACATTTCTATATACTAACATTGAACAATCAGAAAAAAATTAAGAAAACAACTCAATTTACAATAGCATCATGAAGAATAAAATACTTAGGAATAAACCTAATCAAGGAGGTTACAGATTTCTACACTAAAAACTACAAAACTTTGTTGAAAGAAATTAAACAAGACACAAATAAATGGAAAACCATCCTATGTTCATAGACTGCAAAGTTAACATTGTTAAGGTGTATGTGCTATTCAAAACAATCCACAGAAACAACACAATCCTAATTTTAAAAATCAATGACATATTTTGCAGAAATAAAAAAAAATTCATCCTAAAATTAATATGGAATCTCAAGGAAACTCAAATAACCAAGACAATTTGGATTCAAAAAAACAAAATTGGAGGACTCATATTTTCTAATTTCAAAACAAATTACAAAACCTCAGTAATCAAAACAATGTGGTACTGGCATAAAAACTGACAGGCCAATGGAATAGAGCTCAGAAGTAAAAATAACAATCCAATTATCTGCTGCAAAAGTACCAAGACAACACATTGGGTGAAGGGCAGTTTCTGTAACAAATGGTGCTGAAAAAAACTGGATGTTCAAATTCAAAAAAGTGAAGTTGGACCCTTATACACATATATGAAAATGTAACCAAAACTATTTAAAATCTAAAACTACAAAATTCCTAAAAGAAAACATACAGGAAAAACTTCAAGACATTGGACTTGTGGAATGATTTCTTTGATATGACACCAAAAGTGCAGGCAACAAAACTATAACTAGACAAACTCCATCTAACTTTAAAACAGTTGTGCATCAAGGTATACAACAGAATGACAGGGCAACCTATGGAATAGGAGAAACTATCTGCAAATAATATATCTGATAAGGTTAATATGCAAAAATACATAAAGAACTTCTACAACTTAACAAAAAATATCAAATAACCCAAATAAAAAATGGGCAGAGGACTTGAGTAGACATTTCTCCAAAGATGACATACAAATGACTATGAAGTATATGTAAAGATGCTTACCAGCACTAATTATCAGAGAAACACAAATCAAAACCACAATGAGATATAACCTCACATTCATTAGTATGGATACTATAAAAAAAAAAAAGAAAGTAGCAGTGTCTGTGAGGATGTGGAAAAATTGGAATCCTTGTGGATAAATATCCTTCAAAAAATTAAAAGTAGAATTACCATATTATCCTGAAATCTTACTTTTCAATATGTATCTAAAATAATTCAAAGCAGGATCTCAAAGAGATATTTACACATTCATGTTCACAGTGGCACTATTTACAATAGCAAAGAGGTGTCAATACCCAAATATTGTATATAAAAACAATGGAATATTATTGAGACTTTTAGAAAAAGGAAATCTTATCATATGATACGGCATGGTTGAACATTGAAGACACTATTTTAAGTGAAATAAGCCAGTCACAAAAAGACAGTTACTATATGATTTCACTTATATGTGTGTCTAAAGTGGATAAATTCATAGAAACAGAAAGTGGAATGGTGTCTTTCAGGGCTGGCAGGAAGGAGAGACAAGTTGTTGTTTAACGAGTATAGAGTTTCACATTTGCAAGAAAATGTTCTGAAGATCATGTGAATATAGTTAACATTACTGAACTATGCACTTAAAAATCATTAAGAAGGTAACTTTTATATTATGCATTTTACCACAATTATACATATATGTATATATCGCAAAAAGGTTAATCCCACAAGAGGATAGCAATTATTAACACAAATGTACTTAAAAACAGAGTCCAAGAATACATAAGACAAAAACTGACAAAATTGCGAAGAAACACAAAAATTAGCAATAATAATAAGAGACTTTAATACTCCACTCTCAATAATGAATAGAGTCAGTAAATAGACAATCAATAGGAAAACAGAATATTTGAACAACATTGTAGCCAACCATATTCAACAGACATCTAGAAAAAGCATCATCAAACTATAGCAGAATACAAATTCTAAAGAGTACACAGAACATTCTTCAGTCTAGACCATAATTTGGGCCATAAAACAAATCTCAAAAAATTTAAAAGTTTGAAGTTATACACTGTAAATTCTCTGAGCACAACGAAATGAAACTGAAAGTAAATTTCTAATGCAAGAAAATTTGGGATATTAACAAATATGTGGAAATTAACCAATATACTCTTATATAACAATGAGTAAAAGAAATTATCACAAAGGGAGGACATTAGGTTCCAAAATGGCAGTATAGAAGCAAGGGCTTTGCTCCCCTTGCCCACACACAAACACAGAAAACCAAAAACAAATATACAATGCTGAGACTATCATCAGTAATATCCCAGAACTCAAATAGAGGATAAGCCAGTTCCTGGGTTCACAGAGAAGTGAAAAAACTCAGAGCAGATGGCAAGAGAAGCATACTTCCATATCTGAGACACTCCTCCCCCAATCTTCCCAGCAACAAGTGCATAAAAAATTTCCCACTGAATCACAGTTTCTACACTGAAAAAAGTGAGATTAAGGTAGACAACCAGATTCCCCATCAACTTATGTTCCCTCACTGAAGATCTGTCCCTGCCTCAACCCACAGGAAGTATTGGGAGTACCTGGAGAAAGAAATATCACTGAAAGCAACCAAACAAAATGGGAAGGCAGGACTACTATTCCCAGCCCTAGAAACTGCTCTGTAACTTGGCCAAGGAAGATGCCAAACCACAGTGGCTATTTAGTACCAACACACCATAGGAGAGTCATTCCACAGGTCCCCTGGGCAAGAACCCTGACCAGCCTTCCCACACTAATGGGATATCTATTCCCTTTGGGACCTAGTCCATTAAGGACAAGCAGTACTCTGTTTACTAGAACTGAGGCAAATCTGGGCTTAAGGTACCATTTAGTGCCATAAAGGAGAGAGTAACGTAGCAAAACATGAAAAACAAAAGAAAAAAATCAATTCAATTATAAAGTAAATTACAAAAAAATAAATCTAAGCCAACATATAAAATAAAAACTAAAATAAGTTGGACAAAAAAAAAAAACTGAAGTAATTAATCTTTCAATGCAAAGACACAGATGCACATCCACAGGAAATAACAGCAAACAGGGAACCATGACCTCCTCAAACAGATAAGGAAAGAAACCTAACGTGATGGCAATACCTGAATTATTGAACAATAACTCAAAAGTCGCAATTTTGAGGAAACTCAGTGATCACCAAGATAACACAGAAAAGCAATGTAGAATTTTATCAGAGAAATTTAACAAAGAAATTAAAACAATGTTTAAAAATTAAACAAAAATTTTAAAACAGAGACGACTCCCAACAGCAGAATGGATCAGGCAGAGGGAAGAATTAGTGACCTCAAAGACAAGCTATTTGAAAACACACTAAAAAGGAACACAAATTGTCTATAATGTTAAAAAAAAGTTATCTCAAAGACAAAATTAAGAATTATTGGTGCTTAAGAGGAAGTGGGAAAGAACAGGAAGTAGAAAGCATATTTAAAGAATTAATAACTGAAAATCTTCTAAAACTTGTGAAAGATAAAAATATCCAGCTAGAGGAAGGTCACCAAACAAATCCTGCCCAAATAACCTAAGATTAGTATGCCTACCCTAAGGCATACTAATCAAACTCTCAAAGGTCAAGGACAAACAGAGGATCCTAAAAGCAGGTACAAAAAAGCAAATAACGCATAAAGAAATGCTAATTTACTGGCAACAGATTTCTCATTGGAAACCATACAGGACAGCATAAGTGGGATAACATTTTCAAAGTACTGAAAGAAAAAAAAACTGTCATTCAAGAATATTGCATTCAGCAAAGCCATCCTTCAAGTATGAAGAAGAAATAAAGTCTTTCCCAGACAAACAAAAACTCAAAGAATTTACCACCACCAAAACCATCTTACAAAAATTCCATAGGGAGTTCTTCAGTCTGAAGGATTAACATGCCAATGTATGGAAAGAAAAAAAAATTAAGGCATAAAACCCACTGGTAAAATTAAGTACACACATAAATTCAGAATACTCTGTTACTGTAATTTTGGTGTACAATTTAGTCATGAGCCAAGAATGAAGCCCAAAAGACAAATTCTAGCCAAAAGCAATAATACCTGCAGCAACCTGTGAATTGAGAAAACATAAAATTAAAATGTGGAGGAATGGACTTAAAGTGTAGAGGTCTTTTAAGTTTTTTCTCTTTGTTTCCATCTTCCTTGTGAACTAAGATAAACTTTCATGTCTTTAAAATACTTTTGAAATCTATTAAAATGTCTTTTGTAAGCCTCATGGTAACCACAATGCAAAAACCTATAATAGATTCATCAATATAAAAAGCAACAAATTAAAAACATACTATCAGAGAAAAAACATTTTATCACAAAGGAAGGCAGGAAGAAAGGAAGAAAAGACTTCCAAATCAACCAGAAAACCAACAACAAAATGTCAGTGGTAAGTTCTTACTTATCAATAATAACACCGAATGTAAATGAACTCAATTCTCTAATTAAAGGGCACAGAGTAGCTAGATGGATAAAGAAACAAGAGTCAACTATATGATGCCTT
This sequence comes from Carlito syrichta, assembly GCF_000164805.1. NCBI lineage: Eukaryota > Metazoa > Chordata > Mammalia > Primates > Tarsiidae > Carlito > Carlito syrichta. The sequence goes on from NW_007213494.1 coordinate 82,865, forward strand.
TAAAAAAAAAACCAATTCACCTATAAAGCCACACACAGACTGAAAGTAAAAAGGTAGAAAAAAATATCCCATGCAACTTAAAACCAAAAAAGTGAACACTGGTAAACCACCATTTTAACCTTTTTAACCTCTGCAAAGTAAAATGGTCCTAACTTTTATTGTTTCAAAAAATCAGTACTGGAAAGCTTTGTTGTTGTTGTTGTTGTTGTTTTGAGTTGGAGTCTCACTCTTTTGTCCAGACTGGAGTGCAGTGGCCGCTCCTGGCCACCGCAGCCTCGACCTGCTGGGCTCCAGCGATCCTTCCGCCTCAGCCTTCCAAGTAGCTGGAACTACAGGCACGCGCTACCACGTTCAGCTAATTTTTTGATTTATTGTACAGATGAGGTCTCACCAAGTTGCCCAGGCAGGTCTCGAACCCACGGGCTCAGGCAATCCACTCACCTCAGCCTCCCAAGGCATGGGATTACAGGCTCGAGCCACTGAGCCCGGCTAACCTTTGTATTTAAAACAGAAAACTTGGTCTCAGTTTTGTGTTAGATTCAGAAATTCTAATTAGGCTAAGTTATCTTTACAAAACTAAGGTGTAGGAAATAATTAATCATTGTAAAGCACTTTTAAAATACCAAGTGGTATATAAATATTAAATAATAAGTTTAAGTACTTACATAAATTAACTATTAAATTAAAAAATTGGCTTTTGAGGGGAACAGAGTACTCAATAGCAGAAGTCTATTTCTCCTAAATTGTAGCTAGCTGTAGTCATTATTGCTCTTGCAGAATTTTAATAAGGTCGTTTAACTGTAGAAGTAACAGATATTATCATAGCAACACTGTAATATTAAGATGCCAAGGAATATAAGCAAGGCTGCAGAATACTATTTTAGCAATAACAACTTCAGATTTTGCCTTTTATCTCCTTTTTTTAGCACTGTGCATGTCATTTATTTTATATTTTATGTATTTCTCTGAGCATATATTTCATTATGTTATGCTTACAATGACCATTTTCAATACTAAGAAACTTCAGGAAGAATTAGGAAAATAATATATTTAATAGCTATTCAATGTTTATTCTGATTCCATACATTCCTGAAACATGGGTTAGATATATCAGATACCAATAAACAAGATTCAGTGGTTTGTAACACACTGTGAAATTATATCATTAGTCAGCTTTATCCTCTTGGAAATGGAAGACGTCTCTGGTACCTGAGCCTTTAATCTGGCAAAAGCATTGCTAATGCCAGGGTAGGCTTATAAAGATGTGTAATTTGAGTCTTTGATATTCATGCAGGCACTGATGGTTGAAAAGGCAAAAGCAACCAATTAGCAAAGTCACATTTGCCTTTTATTCTAATACTATAAACTTATTAAAATAATATTAATACAAGCATATAAAAAGCTAATACTCTAAAATAAAGGTTCTAGAAATTAAGATATTATTTTAAAGTAATGATGAGTGCAAAAAAATGCTAGAACTTTGTATTTATTTTTCTGCTTATTTTTAATTGGTACCTCAAAGATTTCCCTTTTTATCTAAAAGAATTTGAGAAGTGCCCTACTCAGTTGTAGGGCATTGTTGGGCTTGCTGTGAAGCTGGCTTTTAATTAACTAAACAGATGGGCTTAACTTTACCACTATGGGTTTCACTGGAGTAATATTCAAAATATTGAATGACCAGTATGGCCTGGATATCAACCAATCAGAACAAATGCTAGCCATGGTGTTAGAACATGGTCCTGAGGCTCCTTACATAGCCAAAGCAAGTCCCCACCTGATTCAAATGATAAATAAAAAGGCAATTGCCAGGACAGAGTAGCTGCCTTTACTCCTTTATCAGTTACCCTTGTTTTATATGATACTATTTGGTCCATCCAGGAAGCCTGAGAACCTCTTCATTACATCCTATACTTCATTACATCCTATACTGTCTAATTTCAATGTTTCACTATATATCCTAGGACAGGCATTGCCACCACTCCTCTCCCCACCCAGGTCCCCAAGATAGTTTAACATAAAAATAAAGTTGTTTACTTGCTACCACCACCTCCCACTGCCTTCTGCTGAAGCTGTCACACAGATTGGCTTAACTCTCTCTCCCTCAGTAAGTCTTAGTTGCAGACGTCTTAAAGGGGTCATATTTATGTTTGAAATGTTAGCTTCCTACTTGAAACAAAGAAAACTAAGTTTTAAACAGAATCCCAAGAATTCCCTCCCTTTACAGGCATAGCTTATACTCAGGACAGCTTTAGTGTAAGAGAGTAGGTGAAGTGTCAGTCCTTCTCTATAAACAAACAGCAGTTCAGGCTCACAGACTAAAAAGGGGTCACCTCTTCCATGAAGAAATCTCCATCTTGCCTGAAGAGAGTTTACTATTTTCCCTAAGCATTTTAGTTGCATTTCTCTCATAACTTCCTATAAAATTCATTTTAAATCATTTATCTATAATCAAGTGAACTGAAAATAACTAGCACCCATATATGTTTTTTAATGAATTAGGCAAGAAATGAATGAGTGAATAAGAAATTCAAATCTAGGAAATAAAAATGCTATGATATAGCACATGTATATAAAAACTTACTCTTGTTTTATACAGGAGATTGGAGAAAGAAAGGCAAGTGAATACTAGTTAAGGTAGGAGAGGTCACAGATACTCTCCAACATTCAGGTCTAATCCTGAAACAATTACCTAGTCTCCAAGGCAATCAAAACTTAGAAAAACATTAAGAAAATAAGAAAGTCTGGCTTCCCTGGCAATACACTCCCACTGGAGAATGAACATGGAGAAAGCTTCTGTTCCCTTACCTTCTTTGCCATATCCACTTCTGAACCTTTATAAAATTAGTATATAAAATTGATCAATCAGGCCACATCCAGAAAGTGATATTGTAGCTCCACAAACACTATTTTCAATACTATGTTCAAATGTAAAGGGCAGGTTAGAAAAAAGTGAAAAAAATAACAATTCACCACAATTTTGACCAATTTAGATTAAGAATGTTAATACTGTATATTGTTAGGGAAAGAAGCCTAAGGGTCATTTTAATCCATTTCTCCAATACCCTTCTGACATAATCCTGCCAACAGAATTTTATGATCATTACTCCATTTTATTTAAAATACTAAATTTTATTCAAATATTAATTTCTAAATATTCACAGTACATAGTCACTAATGTAAGAGGTCACTCCTCCACGCTCCACTGATTTTTGCAAGTTAGGGTCAACCCAATTAAGATAAAAGCCATCCTAATTCATCTTTTCATCAGCCAGGCCTAGATGCAGTTCACCAGCTAAAGGCAGAAATTCAGCTCCTGTCACTTTATTATCACCTCATAGTTCAACTTTCCTCAACTTTTATTGCCAACAGGATCATCTTTATAACAAGAATCAAGCTACTTCCATGAAGCAAGCAAGACACATTTCCACAATATCATTCTACTAGCAAAATTTCCAAATGAGGCTGGCAAGTACAGCTTTCCTTTAGTCTCACCAGAAAATATCACTAGTTCAATTTAATTGTACAGTGCAGTGCCTCTCCCCAAAAAATGTCTACATCTTAACCTCTGAAACCTGTAAATATGCTACTTTCCTTGGTAAAACGAACTTTGCGAATGTGATTAAGGATTTTAAGATGAGGGGTTTTCCTAGATTATCCAGGTGAATCAAATGTAATCACAAGAGTCCTTGTAAGAGGAAGACAGAGTCAGGGTAGGAGATGTGTAAACAGAAGCAGAGGTCAGCATGATGTTGGGAACAGTCCATGAATCTTTCATGCGGGCAGCCTCTAGAAGCTAGAAAAAAAACAGGAAACAGATTCCTCCCTTGAATCTCCAGAAGGAACCAGCCCTACTGACACTTTGACTTTAGTCCAATGAGAATGATTTCAGAATTCTGACCTTCACAACAGAATATGTTGCTTTAAGTCACTAAGTTTGGGAAATTTGTTAAAGCAGCAATAGGAAACTAATACATCTCTTCTTAGAAAATTATTATTGGGCTGTCAATAGTAATAAACATCAGAGTTCAGGTTGTTTGGTTTTCGTTGGGCTCAAAAATAGGATTTCACATTTTTTAAATTAAACAACTGCCTGACTAAAGTGAATCTTCAAAGTAAATTTCAGGTGGCCTGTTGTTAAAGCTTGTTGTTAATGCTTCCTCTTTTTTACATATCATGTGTCTAGAAGCTAGAACAGACAAGGGAACAGATTCTCCACTAGAGCCTCCAAAAAAAAAAAAAATGTAGCCTTGTTGGCACCTTACCCAGTGAGACCTGTATCCAACTTCTAACCTACAGAACCTTAACGTAAGAGAACTCATACAGGCACTATGCTTGGTACTTCATAAACATCTCGGCGAATTCTCAACACAATCTTATGAGGCAGAAATTATAAACACTATTATTTTAAACCACTGGTATGCATGGAGGCTTAGTAACTTTTCCAAAGTTATACAACTTTTGGAAATCAAGCCAGGATTTGAATTCAGGTATATCTGACACAATTTCTATGTTCTTAACCTGAGGTTTCAGGGATTCTCAATTCTGGTTCAGGTAGTTTGAAGGAAACCAAAAAACAAACAAACAAACAAACCAACCACCAGAATTTAGATCTTTCAACCATCGAAATAACTAGTTTCAAGTTCTATAACTCAAAATTCCAACATAATTTCTTTGTTTTTGCAGGAATGTTTCCCAATGAGAAGTCTTTATAGGAAACAAAACAAAACAAAACTTAATTCAACCTGCTTTCATGAACACAATAATTTATATCATACACTGCATTTTAATTTTGTCTCTTACCTAGATGTCCTGTGGGAGAAATGGACTACCTTAGGAAAAAACCCAAGAAATCTACAAGGAACATACGCAGCTAGAAAAAAGTCAGTCAAGTTAAATGTGCATTAAGAATGCTTATACGGACCTTGGACAATTATCATAATATTATAAGAAAGGGATTGTCTGTAGTGGAAAACTGCCAGGAGAGGAGGCTCACACCTCATCAACAGGGGTACCTGCATAATGAACATTTGTAGACGTAACCCTGAATTGTACTCCACATAAAAAAATTAAATTGTACCAAATAAAAATATTTTTTAAAAGAATGCTTATAAAATAAAATATATGAACTGTCTGATTCCATCTTCTTAAATATTTTTTAAATTATGAATTATTTGAAGCATACAAAAAAGAGAAAAATGTTTATAATGGACACATGTAATTTTGAAGTGCTAGGAATAATTTCTAAATCTTTTAAACAGTGTTTTGTCTTTTTTTGGGAAGAGAGGGGGTGACTCATTATTAGTTTACTTTACGCACATTAAAATTAGAATTGAGGAGACGGGGCAAGATGGCGACGGCATAGGTGAACTGGTGAGATTCTCTGAACATGAATTCCCAAAAAGGCTGTTACTTCGCTACCCCCATCCCCCAGCCCACCACCAACCGCGCGGGGGTCAGGCCCGGGAACTTCAGTCCCACGCAAGGCCAGATATTGCGCCCCCCCCCACTGCTGCCGTTCTACTAGTGTGTGGAAGTCTCCGGTCCCAGCACCCTCCACATCCCTCCCCGGCTGCATTGTCTCCAGCCTGGGCACCTGGCACCAAGATGCCTGGGAGAGCAGACACTGAGAAAACTGACTTTGGAATACAAACAATGAAAAGCCCCCAGAATGAAGGGTCTCAAAATGCAAATGTAGATATCAAAACAATAATGGAGAGAAGAGAATTGAGGAGACACAAGAAGAAACTAGGAAGGAGCTGATATCTGAGATAACAGTAATAAAGAATACTGTGAATGAAATAAATAACAAATTGATAAGCATGGAAAGCAGAATTACCCAAGCAGAAGAAAGAATCTCAGAGCTTGAGGACCAAAATATAGAAATAACCCAAACTCTTAAAAACACAGAAAATAAGCTTAAAAAAGACAGAACAAAACCTTCAAGAGATGAGTGACTACCTCAAGAGGCCTAACCTAAGAATAATTGGACTCCCTGAGGCAGAAAGAGAAACAGAGACCACATTGGAACAAACTTTCCACGAAATCATTCAAGAAAATTTCCCTTATCTAATCAGTGATACAAAAATTCAAACACAAGAGATTCAGAGAACCCCCGCAAGACAACAAATGAGAAGACCAACTCCTAGACACATAATAATTCGCCTAAATAAAGTAGGCACAAAAGAAAAAATCCTAAAGGCAGCAAGAGAAAAAGGCCAGATCACCCACCATGGAAGACCAATCAGAATAGCAGCAGATTTATCTGCAGAAACCCTGCAGGCTAGGAGAGCTTGGAGCCCTATCTTCAAAGTCCTAAAGGATAAACAATTTCAACCAAGAATAACCTACCCAGCCAAGCTAAGCTTCATCAGTGAGGGAGAATTAAAATCTTTCCCAGATATCCAATCCCTAAGAACTTACGCAGCCACAAAACCATCTCTACATGAAACACTTAAGAAAGTACTAAACATAGAAGAAAAGGAAAAAAGAACAATGTTCTTCACAAGAGTACAGGGAAAAGAATAAAATATACACGAACCAACCCCAAAACCAAAAGAAAGACAAAAAAAGAAAAAAGAAAAAAGAAAAAACCAAGTGGAAGAACAACAACTCAATAAGAACTCCATGATAGGGACGAACTCTCACATTTCAATAATTAGTCTGAATGTGAATGGACTAAACACACCACTGAAAAGACATAGAATGACAAAATGGATAAAATATCACCAGGCAACAATATACTGCATTCAAGAGACCCATCTCACTAGAAAGGACATACACAGACTCAAAGTAAGAGGATGGGAAACAAATTTTCAGGCGAATGGAACACAAAAGAAAGGAGGAGTCGCGATCCTAGTTTCAGACAAAACACCATTTAAGCTATCAAAAATTTAAAAAGATACAGAGGGCCACTATATAATGATAAAAGGTTCACTCCATCAACAAGAAATATCTATCCTAAACATATATGCACCCAACATAGGTGCGCCAACATTCATAAAGCAACTTCTAGGAAAACTAAAGAAAGACATTGACTCTAACACCATAATAACTAGGGACTTTAATACACCACTCACAACCTTAGACAGATCATCAGGACAAAAAATCAGCAAGGAGTTCCGAAACCTCAATGAGACTCTGGACCAAATGGACTTAATTGATACCTATAGAACACTCCATCCAAAGACCACAGAATACACATTCTACTCATCACCGCATGGAACATATTCTAAGATCGACCACATAATTGGACACAAATCAAGTATAAGCAAATTTAAAAGGACTGAAATTCTACCATGCACCTTCTGGGTCCACAGTGGAATAAAAATAAACATTGACACCAACAAAGTCCCCCCAAAACCCACAAAGACATGGACACTAAACAGCATGATGCTAAACAACTCCTGGGTCAATGATGACATCAAAACAGAGATCAAGAGATACCTGGAAACAAATGAAAATGAAGAAACATCTTACCAAAATCTCTGGGATGCCTTAAAAGCTGTAATAAGAGGGGAATTTGTATCCCTACAAACACACATGAGGAAAATGGAAGGAACAGAAATTAACAACCTAACAAGCCACCTAAAGAAGCTGGAAAAGCAAGACCACAAAAACCCTAATTTCAGCAGAAGAATCCAGATCACCAAAATAAAAGCCCAAATCCAGGACATAGAAGACAAAAAGATAATACAAAAAATCAATGAAACAAAAAGCTGGTTCTTTGAAAGAATAAACAAGATCGATGTTCCCCTAGCTAGACTGACCAAGAAAAAACGAGAAAAAAACCAAATAAGCACAATCAGAAACACAAAAGATGAAGTCACATCTGACCCTGAAGAAATACAGAAGGTCATTAGAGACTACTACGTACACTTGTATGGAAACAAACTTGAAAACCTTAAGGAAATGGAGGACTTTCTGACATCACACAACCTACCTAAGTTGGAACAAGAAGAAATTGAGACCCTAAATAAACCAATAACTATCAAGGAAATCCACTACGTAATAAGAAAACTTCCTACAAAAAAAAGCCCTGGACCAGATGGCTTTCCGGCAGAATTCTACAAGACATTTAAGGAGCTTATACCAATTCTACTGAAGGTATTCCAGGTGATTGAAAAAGATGGAACGCTCCCCAAATCATTTTACGAAGCCAACATCACATTGATACCCAAGCCAGGTAAAGATCCAGCAAAGAAAGAGAACTACAGGCCTATCTTTGATGGACATAGATGCTAAAATTCTCAACAAGATCCTAGCAAACCAGATCGAA
>NW_007213495.1:0-769 GCF_000164805.1 Carlito syrichta
GAGAATTTTTTTTTTTTTTTTGAGTTGGAGTCTCACTCTGTCGCCCAGACTGGAATGCAGTGGCTGCTCCTGGCCACCGCAGCCTTGACCTGCTGGGCTCCAGCGATCATTCCGCCTCAGCCCTCCGAGTAGCCGGAATTACAGGCATGCGCTACCACGCCCGGCTGATTTTTTGATTTATTGTAGACATGAAGTCTCGCCCAGGCGGGTCTCGAACCCACGGGCTCAGGCAATCCACTCACCTCAGCCTCCCAAAGGCGCGGGATTACAGGCTGAGCCATCGAGCCCGGCTCTTCTCGAGAATTTTTGCATCTATGTTCATAAAGGAGATTGGCCTGTAATTCTCTTTCCTTTTTGGGTTTCTGCCAGGTTTTGGTATCAGTAAGATGTTAGCTTCATAAAATGAGTTGGGGAGAATTCCATTGTTCTCGATTGCCTGGAGTACTTTCAATAAGATTGGTATCAGCTCCTCCTTGTATGTCTTGTAGAATTCAGCTGGGAAGATTTCTTATGACTAAATCAATTTCCTGGATTCTTATTGGTCTGCTTAGAGTTTCAATTTCTTCTTGTTTTAGCCTTAGGAGGTTGTGTGGTGTCAGAAACTCCTCTATGTTTTCTAGTTTATTTGCATACAGATGTTCATAGGAATCTCTGATCATCTTTTGTTTGTTTTGTTTTGTTTGTTTTGTTTTGTTTTGAGTTGGAGTCTCACTCTGTCACCCATACTGGAGTGCAGTGGCCACTCCCGGCCACCGCAGCCTCGACCTGG
>NW_007213496.1:0-700 GCF_000164805.1 Carlito syrichta
CTTGTTCTTTTTCTTTTTTCTGTGCTTGGTATCTTCTTAAACATCTCCTGTAGAGCTGGTCTGGAAGCAGCATAGTCTCTTAGGGATTGGATGTCTGGGAAGGATTTTAATTCTCCATCGTTGATGAAGCTTAGCATAGCTGGGTGGGAGATTCTTGGTTGAAATTGCTTATCTTTGAGAACTTTAAAAATTGGACTCCAATCCCTTGTAGCTTGTGGTGTTTCTACAGGTAAGTCTGGCACTATTCTTATTGGTCTTTCCTGGTAGGTAGTCTGACCTTTCTCTCTCTGCCTTTGGTAAAGTTTCAGGGTACAAAACCAATATGCAAAAGATGGTGGCATTTCTATACAACAGTAACAAGCAGGCAGAGAACTAAATAAAAAGTATAGTCCTATTCACAACAGCCAAACACACACAAAGAAATATCTTGGGATATTTCTAACCAGGGAAGTGAAAGACCTTTACAACAAGAACTACAAAACACTGCTCAAAGAATTCAAAGGGCACACAAACAAATGAAAAATCATTCTATGCTCATGGATTAGAAGAATCAATATTGTCAAGATGTCCATCCTTACCCAAGGCAATCTACAGATTCAATGCCTTACTCATCAAATTGCTGACATCATTCTTCTCAGATCTGGAAATGACAATACAGAATTAATATGGGAAACAAAAAAGAGCATGAACAGCCAAAACA
>NW_007213497.1:0-641 GCF_000164805.1 Carlito syrichta
ATATGCAAAAGATGGTGGCATTTCTATACAACAGTAACAAGCAGGCAGAGAACTAAATAAAAAGTATAGTCCTATTCACAACAGCCAAACACACACAAAGAAATATCTTGGGATATTTCTAACCAGGGAAGTGAAAGACCTTTACAACAAGAACTACAAAACACTGCTCAAAGAATTCAAAGGGCACACAAACAAATGAAAAATCATTCTATGCTCATGGATTAGAAGAATCAATATTGTCAAGATGTCCATCCTTACCCAAGGCAATCTACAGATTCAATGCCTTACTCATCAAATTGCTGACATCATTCTTCTCAGATCTGGAAATGACAATACAGAAATTAATATGGAAACAAAAAAGAGCATGAACAGCCAAAACAATGCTCAGCAAAAGGAACAAAGTGAGAGATATCCCACTTCCAGACTTTAAACTTTACTACAAGGCTACTATAATCAAAACAACCTGATACTGGTACAAGAACAAGCATATGGACCAATGGAACAGGACAGAGATTCTGGGAGCAAAGCCTTGACCTCTCAATCAACTCATCTTTGACAAAACCATCAATAACAACCACTGGAGAGAGGAGACCTTATTTAGCAAATGGTGCTGGGAAAACTGACTGACCACATGCAGAAGA
>NW_007213498.1:0-669 GCF_000164805.1 Carlito syrichta
GAGAGAAGAAGAAGAAGAAGAAGAAGAAGAAGAAGAAGAAGAAGAAGGAGGAGAAGGAGAAGAGGAAGAAGAGAGGGGAGAAGAGGAAGAAGAGGAAGAAGAGGAAGAAGAGGAAGAGGAAGAAGAAGAGGAAGAGGAAGAAGGAGGAGAAGGAGGAGAAGGAGAACTTGGTATAAGTTTCTGGGAGTTTAGCTTTAAACACCTCGTTACCTATTGTCTTGATACCAGGAATTTTCCTGAGGGACAGTAAAGTTTCCTAAGGTTCTGCTAGCAGAATTGCCCTTTGTCCTCATCTTTCCTGGGGCAAAACCTGGTGAGGATACATCCTGGTTCTGCTAAAACTGATTATTATTTCTTTGGGACTAATATTCCAAAGAATGTATCATGGATTGGGCGTCAAACCATTGTAGGGATCTTTATAAAGGGAGACTAAGAGCTGCCCCTGGACCTAGGGGTTACTGGAGACTCAAAATCACCACAATATTGAGTCCCAACCAGAGAAACTCCTTCCGTGTGCAAAGACAAGGGGTCAAAGTGCTTTCTATTTCCAGACGAAGTAATCTGATGTGTGGGGTTTCCTTTAAAATACTTCAGAGAGTGAGATATAGATGAAACGAGCTTGATCAAATGTGATGAGCACATAGAATACATTATACACTTCTGTGTTTG
>NW_007213499.1:0-1741 GCF_000164805.1 Carlito syrichta
AGAGGAAGAAGAGGAAGAAGAGGAAGAGGAAGAAGAAGAAGAAGAGGAAGAGGAAGAAGGAGGAGAAGGAGGAGAAGGAGAACTTGGTATAAGTTTCTGGGAGTTTAGCTTTAAACACCTCGTTACCTATTGTCTTGATACCAGGAATTTTCCTGAGGGACAGTAAAGTTTCCTAAGGTTCTGCTAGCAGAATTGCCCTTTGTCCTCATCTTTCCTGGGGCAAAACCTGGTGAGGATACATCCTGGTTCTGCTAAAACTGATTATTATTTCTTTGGGACTAATATTCCAAAGAATGTATCATGGATTGGGCGTCAAACCATTGTAGGGATCTTTATAAAGGGAGACTAAGAGCTGCCCCTGGACCTAGGGGTTACTGGAGACTCAAAATCACCACAATATTGAGTCCCAACCAGAGAAACTCCTTCCGTGTGCAAAGACAAGGGGTCAAAGTGCTTTCTATTTCCAGACGAAGTAATCTGATGTGTGGGGTTTCCTTTAAAATACTTCAGAGAGTGAGATATAGATGAAACGAGCTTGATCAAATGTGATGAGCACATAGAATACATTATACACTTCTGTGTTTGAAATTTTCACCATAAGAAGTTAGAAAAGAGGCTTTAGAGTTTCAGTTTCTCACTATATAAACAATAAAGCAATGTGTATCAGTCATTCAATAAATAATTTTTAAGAATCAATTAAACACTAGGCCTGTTGGTGTTAATCTTTAGGTGACCGTCCCTTCAACAAGATGAACAAATTCCTATCTGTTCTCCTTTAACAAAGTACATTAGTTAAAAATTTTTCACAAAAACAAAATGCTTAAATTACCTTTCCAATTTTTAAATTTATAAATATATTTGAACACTTATGATTTGCCAACATGTAAGACAAAATTAAGTAAAAGATGAAAATACAGATACCAAAGTTAATAAACAGAAATAGGAGACTTGGAGAAAATAGAAACTATATAAGAACAGAAAATAAAGCAAAACGAAAACAAAAGAAATACTAATGCCCTTATAGAACTAAGAAAAGACATTACGTTCATGAAATAAGAAAAGTATACTACCAAAAGTACAATAAGAGTTAAGAATAAATTACGGAACTAATATAAAAGAATGTGTTTTATGAGAAATAATTCAGATTACATATTTGTCCTGTGCACTTTTAAATATGTATGTTATTTTACAACTTACAAAAATTATTATATTTATAAAATAAATTATACTGCTAAGAAATTGATAGGTTGTAAAGTTGAAGAAATCTCCCATAAAGTAAAACAAAAAATGAAGAGCTGGAGAATAGGAGGGAAGAAGTAAGAAAAAATTAGAGACTTACTATAAGAGATTCATCAAAATATGAATAAAAGGAATTCTAGAAAGCAAAAAAGAAAAAAAAAGAAAAAAGATGGGTGAGATAATCAAATAAAAAGTACAAGAAAATGTTCAAGAGCTACTGGATATGAGATTCCAGATTTGGATGTTCTATTGAGTGATCTGCATCACAAATAGGGAAAAATATTCACAAGGAGGCATGCCGTTATGATATTTTAAAACAGGGGTAAAAGGAAAGATCATCAAAAAGTTCAGAAAAAAAAAGATTAAAAAAAAAGCATGGGTTATACACTGAGAGACAAGAATATAAATGGCATCAATCAGCTAAGAATAATATTAGATGGAAGCAAATGCATCGATGCCTTTAAACTTCATAGTAAATATTATTTTTAAAAATTTTATTTTA
>NW_007213500.1:0-600 GCF_000164805.1 Carlito syrichta
AACCCAAATGAAAAGCACAATCTCATTCACAATAGCCATGCAAAAAAAATCAAATACCCTAGCATCTTCCTCACCAGAGATGTGAAAGACCTTTACAACAAAAACTACAAAACACTGCTCAAAGACATCAAAGATGGTACAAACAAATGGAAAATACTCCATGGTCATGAATTGGAAGAATCAACATTGTTAAAATATCCATCCTATGCAAGGCAATCTACAGATTTAATGCAATACCCATTAAATTACCAGCAGCATTCTTATCAGACCTGGAAACGACAATATAGGAATTCATATGGAAACATAAATGACCACATATCACCAAAACAATGCTCAGCAAAAGCAACAACAACAACAACAACAAAAATAAAACATGTGGCATCACACTCCAAGACTTTAAACTTTATTATAAAGCTACAATAATCAAAATAGCCTGGTATTGGTACAAGAGCAGGCATATAGACCAATGGAAGAGGATAGAGATTCCAGAAGCAAAACCTCAATTTCTCAACCAACTCATCTTCAACAAAGCCTCCACCACCAACCACTGGGGAGAGGAAAACCTATTCAGTAAATGGTGCTGGGAAAACTGGCTGACCG
>NW_007213501.1:0-817 GCF_000164805.1 Carlito syrichta
TACAGATATGGAACTAGGTATAAATTTTGAAAAAAATACCAATAACCTATGAAAAGTTTAAAAATTTTGCATTGATTATTCTGTGAAAGGGGGCTTAAAAAGACATCTACAATGTCAAAAATTAGGCTAAGCATAAACTCAGCCTTTGCACAGTTAAAAAGTTCCCTTCCTGGAAACTGGCAATAGCACATGCTGGCTAGGTTAAACTGTTTAACAGCTTTTTTTCCGCTTCTGTGAACCCCGCTAGCATTGCTTGAAAAGTACCTGGGCCTCCAGGATGTTGTGGTTTGGCCCACTTGGAAAGTCCCAATGTGGTTTTGGCCCACTTAAGCAAGCCCCTACAGCAAATGGGGGCCCTTGTTGTGGCACTTGCATGTCCAGCAGGCAAGTGGCTGCCGGCCGGCTCTTGGCTAACAAACCTCTCCTTTCTATAACTTGTACTTTTGGTGTCGGTGTCTGTGAATTAAGCGCTCAGTCTCTATTTCAATTTTCAAAAAAACAAAAGCACAAGCAATGAAAAGGAAAACAAAGACAGAATGACATTTTGTTCTTTTTGTCTGTACCAAAATTATTCTGTAAAGATTATGCATGTACATCTTTATTCAGTCATTTTTGTTTTAACATTTTAATTGTCTTAGGAAAAAAACTCATGAACATTAGATTATCTTAGGAGAAACCCAAGAAACAACTTCAACTTTTCCATCTATACCCTCAATGCCTAATAACAGGAAAACACTTTCTGCTCAATAACAACTAAGTTTCTATCCATATAATTAATAAAATTCATAATTTTTCACATTTGGCTGGCAATAAAGAA
>NW_007213502.1:0-1292 GCF_000164805.1 Carlito syrichta
GCTGGAGAACTTCTGTTGAAAGTTTCAGTTGTAAGAGCCAAGACAGTATGATTGGCAAAACCTCATCACATTCTGGAGCTTCTTCAGTGAAAGGGCTGTAGCCACCTCCTTAGGGCCCACGTCACAGCATGCATGGGCACGACGCAGGATTGAATACCAAGAGCCCTGCCATCTCTGCTTCCTAAAACTCAGAAAACTTATTGCAAAAGATGAGTCTGGTACACGCAGCACTTCACTGTGCTCACTTCTGAATTGAAGACGTGCCTGGATCATTGGATGGGCTGGAGGTTAGATCACATCACATGCCTGCATCGTAGATGGAACATGAAATTCTCATCAGGACATGGACATGGGGGAGATTAAGTTTCATAACATAGAAATGTCTCCAAACTTGAAGATAGATAAAAATCTTCTGAGCAACCAGAACACATTACAAATGTTCACTGTTCAAATGTCACAACAAATATAATTGGTCTAATCCCTAACTAGTGACAATTAACACCTAAGAAGTTCTAAGTAAGTCATATTATAAAGCCAGTTCAGCAGTGTGAAGTTCAGGTCTACATTAACTGAGATGTGATAATGGTAATGAGATTGCCCGGAGCAATACTATTTCACAGGATACAGCGTGGATTCTACAGTGAATGATTTTCCAGAGTTATTATGGAATGGTGATGATGATAATGATGATTAGTTAACTGATGTTTACTGAATATTTACTATCTCTTGGGTACAGTGCTAATCATGTAACAAACACATTAGTTTTGGCTTCTTAATTTTCCCATTTTGATGATGAGGAAACCAGGGCTGAAAGAAGGAATACAAAGGCCTAACATCTAGGACCTACAAGGAATTCAAACGTGACAAGAGGAAAAAAACCAAGCAGCCCCATTTAAAAAGTGGGCAAAAGACATGAATATACACTTCTCAAAAGAAAATATACAGGCAACCAATAGACACATGAAAAAGTGCTCAGCCTCACTAATCGTCAGAGAAATGCACATCAAAACCACATTGAGATACCTCCTAACCCCAGTAAGAATACCATCATTAATAAAACAAACAATAACAGATGCTGGCGAGGATGCGGAAAAAAAGGAACGCTTCCACACTGCTGGTGGGAATGCAAATTAGTGCAACTTCTTCGGGAAACAGTGTGGTGATTTCTGAAAGAACTAGAAATTGACTTTCCATATGACAGAGCAATCCTCCTATTGGAAATATACTCGGAGGAACTCAAATGATTCTACAAAAAAGATACCTGCACACGCATGTTTATTGCAGCACTATTC
>NW_007213503.1:0-656 GCF_000164805.1 Carlito syrichta
GGGCAACTTGGTGAGACCTCATCTCTACAATAAATAAAAAAATTAGCCTGGCGTGGTAGCATGTGCCTGTAGTTCTGGCTACTTGGAAGGCTGAGGCTGAAGGATCGCGGGAGCCCAACAGGTTGACGCTGGGGTGGCTGTGAGTGTGCCACTGCACTCCAGCCTGAGTGATAAGTGAGACTCCAACTCAAAATAAAAAAAATTTAAAAATTAAAAAAAGAACTAACCTCAGCGACAAAAGGATTGCCTGAGACCATGGGTTAGAGACCAGCCTAGGCAACTTGGCGAGACCTCCTCTCTACAATAAATCACAAAATTAGCTCAATGTGGTGGCACAAGCCTGTGGTTCCAGCTACTTGGAAGGCTGAGAGGGAAGGATCGCCTGAGCCCAGCAGGTCCAGGCTGCAGTGGCTGTGAGTGTGCCCCTGCACTTCAGCCTGGATGACAGAGTGAGACTCTAACTCAAAAAAAGAAAAGAAAAAGAACTAATGTGATTCACTATCATAGGTTATTTCTCAGGTTTCTGAAAATGAGAATGTCCTCTTTTTTTTTTTTTCACAAAAGCCCCCAGAAGAGATCATTTTCTTTCGGTAGCATAAAATGAATCTCTAAGGTCCGGAACTCTTTGTTTTTTTGAGAAGAGAGCTGGGGTTGGC
>NW_007213504.1:0-743 GCF_000164805.1 Carlito syrichta
CTATATATATGCTCGTTTGATTCTTCAAATTATTGAAGATATTCAATATCTAGAAGACATTATTTTCATTCCTACTTTAAAAGTGGGTAATGATAATAAGTGCACAGTTCAGAGAATGAGTAACTGCACTCAGCTAATAAGCAGCAAAGCAAACCCAAGATAACTAGTTGCAAAGGCTGTGTGTGCCCTTTATGTTATGTTGTCCTTTCTGTTTTGTTTTCCTTTTTAGCAGTTATCAGTACCTGAGATTAAATCTGTATGAATCAGGTGATCTGTATCCTGTCTCTCTTTCCTACTACATTTTAACCACCATATTCTCCAGAACCTAGAAGAATACCTGTAATGTAATAGGTGTTCAAGAACTATTTTTAGATGAATAATGTACAAAAAAGAAAAAGCAATTTCTTAAAGAAATTATCAGAACTAGAAACCATAAAATTAAAAGTGATAAACTTGCCTTCAACAAAATATAAAATTTCATGATCAAAAACTATGCCTTGAATAAAGTAAAAAGTAAGCAACAAAATGAGAGAAGATATTTGCAATGCAAATTATTCGAAGTCAGGAAATAAAGAAAGCATTTCTACAAATCAATAAGAAAACAAACACTTAACAGGAAAATGGAAAATATATGAATAGGCAACTCACAAGAGAGATAGAAAGAGTCATAAACATGAAAATTTGTTCAACCTCTCTAGTCCTGAGGGATTTGTAAATAAAAACAGCAACCACATAACATTCTC
>NW_007213505.1:0-1669 GCF_000164805.1 Carlito syrichta
TAAGATGCAAACTAATCTATAGTGACCAAAAGCAAATCAGCGATTGTTCCAGGCGAGGGGCAAAAACCAAAAGGTATGAGGAATATTTTTGATGAGTTAGACAGACTATTTTATATTTTGATTTTCTTGGTGGATTTGTGGATGTGTCCAACTTACTCAATTGTGCACTTTCAATGAATAGTGTTCATTAACATAAAATAGTGCTCAATAAAATGGATAAAAATAAAATGAATGAGATATATATTCAGTGAAGACATAATATGGTTCTTATAATTAAATAAATAACTTATAAACATTGCTATATATGACACTTATGTACAGTATGGTACAGTAGGACACTTATGTGCAGTTGAAAAATACAAAAAATCCATAACATTTATTTTATATGTATTATACATGATCCATATAATAAATAATCGTATTATATATGGGTTATGGGTACATTTTTATTAATTCAATAAATATTAGAACATCTATTCCATTACGTTAACCAAGATATATAGTAGTGGTCAAAATCTCTGCCTTCCAGAAGCTTCTGTGCTAGTACATCAAAAATTTACATAGTGAACTTAATGACATCTTTCACTTCTGGGGAGAGAAGAAGAAATGAATGGGAATAAATGACATGGGGAGTATAAACTTTAAAATAATAATTCTTATTCTGAAGCATTTTGAAAACGGTCAATATTTGTGCATTCCAAGTGGTCGATAGATGAATGTTTGTTATATTTGGTCCTTTGCAGTGCTCTATATTTGTTTTAACATATAATCAAAAGTGATAAAAATTCAATAAATGTAAGAACGTGAGGAATTAAATTACAGATCTAGATTTAGCACTGACTGATGGATAAATAAAACTAAGCATACACCTCCATTAAAGTCTCATTATTTTCTTGACTTTTATAGAGATGGAGAAGAAAAGGTCATGGAATCTGATAAATATTAGAGAAAATTTGTTTTTTATCATTTGAAAAAGTATAAATGAGTGGGGGAAATATTTGAAGGACAGATAACCAAAATATTAAGAAATTATTCCTGTGTATTGAATTTTAGGGAACTTTCACAGTTTGTTTTTGCTGTTATAACAAAGTACCTGAGACCGGGTAAATTAGGTTGAACAGAAATGTATTGGCTCCCAGTTCTGCAGGCTAAGAAGTCCAAGATCAAGGGTTGGCATCTAACAGGCGCCTTCTTGCTATCTCTCCATGGCAGAAGGTGGAGGGGCAAGAGAGAGCAACAAAGAGGCTGAATGTTCTTTTATAACAGCATTAAATCACCTCTTAAAGGTCCCACCTTCTAATACTGTTACCATGTCAGCATGTTTTGGTAGGGACATTCACAATCATAGCAGGAACTGTAATTTTTTAAATTAATTTGTTTGTATGTATCTTCTAATTATTTAAGTTGTATGAACATCCATTATTTTAAAAGAAAATATGTTAAAAGTACTACTAATAGGTCAACCCCTTCTCTCACTATGGGAGCTTTTCTATTCTTTCAATAAATCCTGCTTTTTAAAAAAAGTACTACCAATAATAGTGGTTTAAGAATATCGTGATTAAGCCGGGCTCAGTGGCTCGGCCTGTAATCCCGCGCCTTTGGGAGGCTAAAGTGAGTGGATTGCCTGAGCCCGCCGGTTCGAGACCCGCCTGGGCAACTTGGCGAGACC
>NW_007213506.1:0-495 GCF_000164805.1 Carlito syrichta
GGTCTTGTTTCAATCTTCTGCATGTGGTCAGTCAATTTTCCCAGAACCATTTACTGAATAGGTTCTCCTCTCCCCAGTGGTTGTTAGGGGAGTCTGTGTTGAAGGTGAGTTGATTGAGAAACTGAGGTTTTGTTTCCAGAACCTCATTTGTCCATATGCCTGTTCTTGATGTTTTGATTATTGTAGCCTTATACTAAAGTTTAAAGTTAGAAATGTGATATCTTCTGTCTTTTTTCTTTTGCTAAGGATTGTTTTGGCTATCTGTGGTCATTTATATTTCCATATGTATTTAAGTATTGCAATTTCCAGGTCTGAGAAGAATGATGTTGGTATTTTAATGGGTAATGTGCTGAATTTGTAGATTGCCTTTGGTAGGATGAACAGTTAACAGTGTTCGTTCTTTCTATCCATGAGCACGGAATTCTTCCATTTGTATGTGTCTTCTTGAATTTCTTTGAGCAGTGTTTTATAGTTTTCATTGTAAAGGTCTTTCAC
>NW_007213507.1:0-494 GCF_000164805.1 Carlito syrichta
TCTTTCTATCCATGAGCACGGAATTCTTCCATTTGTATGTGTCTTCTTGAATTTCTTTGAGCAGTGTTTTATAGTTTTCATTGTAAAGGTCTTTCACTTCTCTGGTTAGGAAGATGATGAAGTATTTCATTTTCTTGGTGGCTTTTGTGAATGGTATTGTGCTTTTTATTTGGATTTCTGCCTGTTTGTTGTTGGTGTATAAGAATGTGATGATCTTTTGCACATTTATTTTGTACGCCAAGACTTTGCCAAAGTCCTTTATCAGTGCAAGGAGGTTTTTTATAGATTATCTTGGATTTTTGAGGTATAGGATCATACTATCAGTGAAGAGGGATAACTTAATTTATTTTCATACCTGGATACCCCTGATTTTCTTCTCTAGTATAATTGCTATTGCTAGGACTTCCAACACAATATTGAACAGGAGGTGTGTGAGTGGGCAGCCTTATCTTGTTCTGGTTTTCAGGAGAAATGCTTCCAGTTTCTGTCCATTT
>NW_007213508.1:0-488 GCF_000164805.1 Carlito syrichta
ATATGCCTGTTCCTGTACCAATACCAAGCTGTTTTGATTATTGTAGCTTTATAGTAAAGCAAAGTAGGTGATATCAAATTATTTCTTGATTTGCAGGTGCAATGTCTACATTCAATCAAAAATAACCAGGCTCATTAGGAAATAGCATGTCATTGAAAACAAAAAGAAAAATAAACAATGAAAATACACACATACCCAGGAACCCAAGTATCAGAGTTATCAGAGATAAGCTTTAAAATAACTATGTTTAAATGAGTTTAAAAAATTAAGGGCAAGAGAGACTTTGGCTGTGGTAATATGAAAAAGTTAGTGAAACCTCTACACAAAAATTTAAAAATCAACCATCTGAGACTCTGGAAATTGACCAAGACAGACAAGAAATCAAGTAGCATTTATTCTTAAAAATCTAGTGTTTGTTAGAACTTTGGTTAAGAATAGCAGGAGTCATCCGGGCTCGGTGGCTCAGCCTGTAATCCCACGCCTTTGGG
>NW_007213509.1:0-773 GCF_000164805.1 Carlito syrichta
TTCAGTGTTGATGCTAAAATATACTATCCAATCAACTTTCTATTTCTAGTAAGAAGGGAAGCAGATGTTGATAAATAAGAGAAGGTCATGATACTTTCCATTTGAAACATTCTTAGAATCACATGTACTGTTTTGAAACCCTGAACAAATCACTGTCTGGTACTGCCCATCTGAAATATGAGGGGTTTGGACTCACACGTTTCTTAGGCTCCTCACTCTGAGTTCTCTAGTTCTTCAAATCTGTGTGTAATGCAGACAAATATGGTGTTATAGAGTTCTATAAGGGAGCTGTAGGTCTAAGGTAATATTGTTTTTGAGTTTATCAATCTGTAACTGATAGGCTCTGTGAAGACATTTAAAGGAGAGGAGTCAGGTGCATTTGTAGTGGGAGGGAGAGTCCTGGTGTCTTGTTTGTCAGCCCAGACAAGTGCCAATGATCAGTTATGTGATCATTGGTAAAAGGTGACACACGAGTCATTAAACATGCCCACAGTAGATGTTCAAAAGCTTATCCTAAGAATAGTTGAGATTGCTTTCCTATCATGCTAGAAGCCTGTACAATTACTTCTTCTCCTGCCTTTACCTCTTATCAGATAAAGAAACTGAATCTGACCATCTTAGCTGGGAGGGTCCTTGAGATGAGATTGAGCCTTCAGGAACATTTCTAAATTAATGGATTGTCATTTAGTGTCTCTTATTGAGAACTACAGATGAAAGAGGGAGGAGGTGAGAACTTAGTCTTTATTTCTGACTTGGTGAGAGTGAATTAGGTT
>NW_007213510.1:0-775 GCF_000164805.1 Carlito syrichta
TGTTCAAAAGCTTATCCTAAGAATAGTTGAGATTGCTTTCCTATCATGCTAGAAGCCTGTACAATTACTTCTTCTCCTGCCCTTACCTCTATCAGATAAAGAAACTGAATCTGACCATCTTAGCTGGGAGGGTCCTTGAGATGAGATTGAGCCTTCAGGAACATTTCTAAATTAATGGATTGTCATTTAGTGTCTCTTATTGAGAACTACAGATGAAAGAGGGAGGAGGTGAGAACTTAGTCTTTATTTCTGACTTGGTGAGAGTGAATTAGGTTTGAATCTTATTAGGAAATGGTACTTCCTGAGCAGACAACTTAATGTACAGCTTTCCTGTAATTATGGGAAGATGTTACTCCTTAGTGGAGAGGAAATAATAGGATTTTTTTTCCCTGAGAATCTGTTGACGGCAACTAATCTTTTTACTCTGAGAGTGCAATTATATACTTTTAAAAGAAAGATGCGTAGTTCTAAAATCAAACTACTTTTTTCTTCATTTGCCTGGTTATAAAACCCGAGTTCTTGTGATGTTTTTCCATACTGTCAAAAGAAAGCTTTTTAATTGGCATTTAACTTATTTGTTGGATTATGCTTTTAAGTATAAATACATGCTGACTTAGAAGATGCTGAACTGGCAACTGTCTTGACAAATGACTGTACTTTTTGATATGGCAAATTTGAACACTCTCCTTAATTCCCAAAGAGGTTAAAAAAGATAAAGGAGCAAGTTGCCTATTATACAAAAGATTGCATATCTTCTGACATCCTTAGACTTATA
>NW_007213511.1:0-724 GCF_000164805.1 Carlito syrichta
TGGAACAGTGAGTTCCTATTTTATTCAGTGGGTTATAATCAAGTACTAGCGTTATTCGTTTTGATGCTCAAATTGCCCCGAACTTGGCCACTAGAAGTACCTTCAAGCTGGCTCTGTATTTTTTAATATGCCTTTGTCATTTCTTTGAGTATTTTGTTATATTCTGGCACAAAAAGCTGTTTCAGTCTCATTTTATACTTTCTCTGGCATCGGTCATTTCAAGGAGCTTTGATTCCTTTTAGAGCAGGATAGCATTTAGTAACCAAAATGCGGACTCTGGATGTGCTCATTGTTACTGTGGTGTCATTGCTTTTAAGGCCTTCTCAGCAGATACCACTGGGACACATACATATTCATTCTGATCTCTCTCTTTCTCTCTCTCATCTTAAAAAATATGAGTTCACACTGATACCTACAATTCCAACCTAACCCTACATACTTTATTCTAACCAAGCCCCCTCTCCATATTTATAACTCTTTTCCCCAAAAGTAAGAATCTTAACTCACTCCCGGTATCCTTGATGTATTTATTTGCTCATTCCCAATCTCCTGACCACATGGACGGTCTCCTTGGTCCAGCACTGCTGCTTCACAAAAGCTCATACTGGCTGAGAAATGCTCCTAGCACTACTGCTGTTTTATGTTAGCCACTTACAACTTTCCAGTAAGTAAGTTCATTTTGACTGTCATTTCATTTTTTTTAATCTATCAAATATTGACTGTG
>NW_007213512.1:0-722 GCF_000164805.1 Carlito syrichta
AAAAAAACCAGGCATTTGAGTTGTTGAATTGTATGCTTTTTTATTTCAGGTCTGTCACCAAAAATACTTTGAATATATGCCATGACACTTTCTAGTATTAGAAAGCTTCTTTTCTAGCTGAATGTTTTTCGGCATTCTCAAGGTTATCATTTACAGTTTAAAAGGTAAACGTCCAGTGCTGCAGATTTAGAAGCCATAGAAGACTGCATTAAAAATCTGTACTTGGCCCAAAGTCAGTCTTTCAAAGTTGGTTTTTAAATACGTTTCTATCTTTGGCTTATATTCTTATGAGGTATTTCATTCCTAAAAGTTGAGGGCCAGGAAATAAGCTAATTAAAGATCTAGGCCAGCAGCATTCCAGAAAAATCAAGTTTCACTGTATTTTATGAGAATCTTTCTAGAAAATCCAACTTCCCAGGGAGAGACCGGGAGTCCCAGAGGAAAATTGCAGTCAACATTTTAAAATGAATTTTAACTGAAAATTGAAGGGTGAAAGGTTTCCTCAAACTTCAGGGGGGAGCTAATTATCAGAAAGATTCAAATTGCTGTCTGCCTAGATTAGCACATGATAAGTTTTTGCATCATAACAAAGTGTTTCTCGGTGCTTGGACTTGCCAAGTTGTGCTTACCGTTCATCAGATCCAGGATGAAGCAGAGTTTATCTGGAGTATGGAAGGCATAGGTCATACAAACAATGAAAGGACAGTCCTAGAGTAAGAAAC
>NW_007213513.1:0-668 GCF_000164805.1 Carlito syrichta
TTTTCGGCATTCTCAAGGTTATCATTTACAGTTTAAAAGGTAAACGTCCAGTGCTGCAGATTTAGAAGCCATAGAAGACTGCATTAAAATCTGTACTTGGCCCAAAGTCAGTCTTTCAAAGTTGGTTTTTAAATACGTTTCTATCTTTGGCTTATATTCTTATGAGGTATTTCATTCCTAAAAGTTGAGGGCCAGGAAATAAGCTAATTAAAGATCTAGGCCAGCAGCATTCCAGAAAAATCAAGTTTCACTGTATTTTATGAGAATCTTTCTAGAAAATCCAACTTCCCAGGGAGAGACCGGGAGTCCCAGAGGAAAATTGCAGTCAACATTTTAAAATGAATTTTAACTGAAAATTGAAGGGTGAAAGGTTTCCTCAAACTTCAGGGGGGAGCTAATTATCAGAAAGATTCAAATTGCTGTCTGCCTAGATTAGCACATGATAAGTTTTTGCATCATAACAAAGTGTTTCTCGGTGCTTGGACTTGCCAAGTTGTGCTTACCGTTCATCAGATCCAGGATGAAGCAGAGTTTATCTGGAGTATGGAAGGCATAGGTCATACAAACAATGAAAGGACAGTCCTAGAGTAAGAAACACAAAAGCTTATAAGAAAAACAAAAGTTGTACTGGACAGGATATCTAGGGGTTTTACCTAATTAATTATTTA
>NW_007213514.1:0-849 GCF_000164805.1 Carlito syrichta
TGGCTTATATTCTTATGAGGTATTTCATTCCTAAAAGTTGAGGGCCAGGAAATAAGCTAATTAAAGATCTAGGCCAGCAGCATTCCAGAAAAATCAAGTTTCACTGTATTTTATGAGAATCTTTCTAGAAAATCCAACTTCCCAGGGAGAGACCGGGAGTCCCAGAGGAAAATTGCAGTCAACATTTTAAAATGAATTTTAACTGAAAATTGAAGGGTGAAAGGTTTCCTCAAACTTCAGGGGGGAGCTAATTATCAGAAAGATTCAAATTGCTGTCTGCCTAGATTAGCACATGATAAGTTTTTGCATCATAACAAAGTGTTTCTCGGTGCTTGGACTTGCCAAGTTGTGCTTACCGTTCATCAGATCCAGGATGAAGCAGAGTTTATCTGGAGTATGGAAGGCATAGGTCATACAAACAATGAAAGGACAGTCCTAGAGTAAGAAACACAAAAGCTTATAAGAAAAACAAAAGTTGTACTGGACAGGATATCTAGGGGTTTTACCTAATTAATTATTTAAATTGACACATTGTAATGGTACCTACTCGTGGGGTACAATTTGATGTTTTAATGTAATGGGTGTATCAGGGTAGTGAGTGTATCCATCACCTCATGCAGTTCTCATTTCTTTGTGGGGAACCTTCTAGCTATGTAACATACAATACATGCTCTGGATTTTCATTCAGGCCACCACCCCGTTCATTGAGCACAGACACCTACATGGTAACTTTAAAAGTCACAGAAAAAGATTTCTGGTTACATGATAAAATGCACAGAGACACAACATGGAGCAGATGAACTTGAAGGTTCTTTCTCACTCAGATTCAATCATGACTCTATTCTAAAT
>NW_007213515.1:0-781 GCF_000164805.1 Carlito syrichta
AAATTGCAGTCAACATTTTAAAATGAATTTTAACTGAAAATTGAAGGGTGAAAGGTTTCCTCAAACTTCAGGGGGGAGCTAATTATCAGAAAGATTCAAATTGCTGTCTGCCTAGATTAGCACATGATAAGTTTTTGCATCATAACAAAGTGTTTCTCGGTGCTTGGACTTGCCAAGTTGTGCTTACCGTTCATCAGATCCAGGATGAAGCAGAGTTTATCTGGAGTATGGAAGGCATAGGTCATACAAACAATGAAAGGACAGTCCTAGAGTAAGAAACACAAAAGCTTATAAGAAAAACAAAAGTTGTACTGGACAGGATATCTAGGGGTTTTACCTAATTAATTATTTAAATTGACACATTGTAATGGTACCTACTCGTGGGGTACAATTTGATGTTTTAATGTAATGGGTGTATCAGGGTAGTGAGTGTATCCATCACCTCATGCAGTTCTCATTTCTTTGTGGGGAACCTTCTAGCTATGTAACATACAATACATGCTCTGGATTTTCATTCAGGCCACCACCCCGTTCATTGAGCACAGACACCTACATGGTAACTTTAAAAGTCACAGAAAAAGATTTCTGGTTACATGATAAAATGCACAGAGACACAACATGGAGCAGATGAACTTGAAGGTTCTTTCTCACTCAGATTCAATCATGACTCTATTCTAAATACATTCTCTTCAAAAGATAGATTCTATAGAAAAATATTCACTGTCTAGCCCATCTTTTTGTTGGTCAACATTTTGGTTCTGCTAGTCAAATATCTATGACA
>NW_007213516.1:0-839 GCF_000164805.1 Carlito syrichta
TCCTTGTCCTAAGGTGACAGAGTCTCGCACGGGCATGTTTTTGACAGGCGCTGATTCCTGTCCTCAGGGTGATGAAGCCTGGCATGGGCACATCCTTGACTGGCACTGATCCTTTTCCTAAGTTGTCAGAGCCTGGCATGGGTATATCCTTAACCGGTGCTGATCCTTGTCCTAAGGTGACAGAGCCTGGCATGGGCACATCCTTGACTGGTGGTGATCTTTTTCCTGTGGTGATAGAGGCTGGCATGGGCACATCCTTGTCCTAAGGTGATAGAGCCTGGCATGGGCATGTCCTTGACAGGTGCTGATCCTTGTCCTCAGGGTGATAGAGCCTCGCACAGGCACATCCTTGACTGGCACTGATCCTTGTCCTAAGGTGACAGAACCTGACAAGGACACGTCTTTGACCAGCACTGATCCTTGTCCGAAGGTGATGGACCCTGGCATGGGCACATCCTTGACAGGCACTGATCCTTGTCCTAAGTTGACAGAACTTGATGTGGGCACGTCCTTGACAGCTGCTGATCCTTATCTTCAGGGTGTTGGAGCCTGGTGCTGGCTGATCCTTGTCCTAACATGACAGAGTCCAGCATGGGCACATCCTTGACTGGTGCTGATCCTTGACTTAAGGTGATGGAGCCCGGCATGGGCATGCCCTTGATCAATGCTGGCTCCTTGTCCTAAAGTGACGGACCCTGACACGGGTACATCCTTGACAGGCACTGATCCTTGTCCTAAGGTGACAGAGCTTGGTGTAGGCATGTCCTTGACAGGTTCTGATCTTTTGTCCTCAGAGTTTTGGAGCCTGGCGCTGGTTGATCGTTGTCCTAAGGTGACGG
>NW_007213517.1:0-1888 GCF_000164805.1 Carlito syrichta
TGATGCACAACACCAGGTTGCTTTGGAGAACGTTTGCACCATTTCCTGTTCCCACTGGGTGTAAATGAGATGTGGCCCGAGGAGGCAGAGTGTCCCCTTCCTATGGGTTTCTACTTGAACATCTGTGTCTTCTTCTGCCACTGTGGAGTGCTTCTTTGGTTGCTGAGTTGGCCCTTGGTGTGCTGATGTGCACGGATGTGTTACAGTTCCCCCTCCGAGACCTGTGGGAGGTGGGATGAGCTGGAATTGCACAATGAGCACCTCGAGCACTTGTGGTCTCTTGAGCGCTCATGGTGTACAGCTGTTGTGCTGCGTGTTCTCTGTGGCATCACAGACCCTCACACAGAGACTACAGGAGCCCCTCATTACTGGTGGTGACATCTTAAAGTTATGTATCTTGTGTGAGCTTGAACATTTAGGTTGGGACTCAGATCCCATGTCTGTCTTCTCTTTGCCTGAAGTACTGCCTGTATTCTGTGATTTTTTAATTATATATTTGGCAGTTTTATGAAATAATCTCATTTTGGAAATTTTGCTCTTTTTAGTGATGCCTAAGATGGTGTTCCCTTTCTGAGCTAGGCATTATACTTGGGCTTGCTTGCCATGCTCACTGTCACCTTCTGTCCTGAGTCTTCTGTTCACCGGGCACAATCTCTCTGTCCCTCATCATCCCCAGAGACATTCTCACCTGCTTTTCCAGGGAGTCAGTGTCACATGGCCCATCATCCTGCTCCTGTATGTGTCTGCTGCCTATTATTGACTGACTCTTCCCATGGATGTCTTTACTGCATGGTTGATAAGACCACTGTAGAGGACAGAGTATTTTGGTGCAGTGGTTTCAAAAACACTTAGCTGCAGGACCCTTCCCTTAAATGAATGTACAGAAGTTCAAGTAGAAACCCATAGAAAGGGGACACTCTGCCTCCTCTGGGTGTATGACCCAGCATTGCCTGTCCCCACTGCTCCTCAGCCTGGGAGGGTTTCTGGGAAGGCCTCTGGGAATCTGTGAGGTTTGTGAGGACTGCAGAACTGAGCATCTCATCTGAGCTTCTCCCTGTGCGGTGAGCTCATAGCATCATATCTTGCTTCTGGGGCTCGGCCTCTGACTCTACACCCCATGCAGCCGACTTCCCCCTCGGGCACCTTGCTCTCTTGTGTTTCTGTTCTCTTATCATAACTGTACTCAAAATGTTTCTTATTGTGTATTATAAGTAGTGTCATTTTTATGACCCGGGTCTTCACCTTAAAAGTTGCTGAGTGGCATATTTTGTGTTTGTCCTCAGTCACAATATTCTTTCTAGTTGAAGCCTCCCCATTATCTTGGCTCTTTGTCAGTGACTCATAAATAAGCAAATACAACCCATTTCCCAGACCAGCTCGAGAGTGGAGTGTGGACTAGATGACGAGATGGCATGC
This sequence comes from Carlito syrichta, assembly GCF_000164805.1. Taxonomy (NCBI): domain Eukaryota; kingdom Metazoa; phylum Chordata; class Mammalia; order Primates; family Tarsiidae; genus Carlito; species Carlito syrichta. Next base: position 1,417 of record NW_007213517.1, read on the forward strand.
TCATTCTGCAGTCAGGGAGACAGTGCATCCAAGAAGCATGCCATTTATCTCCTGGTTGCACAGACTTCCTTCATAGTTTCTCTCTGTGCATGTTTATAGTAGCTGTTATTTGACTCTATTTATTTATTTATTTTTATAGAAATAAGGTCTCTTTATATTGCCCAGGCTGATCCGAAGCTCCTGGGTTCAAGCGATCCGCCTGCCTCAGCCTCCCAAAGTGCTGAGATTACAGGTGTGAGCCACTGCATCCAGCTTATTTGATTTAAAGATAAAAAACTTTTCAGAAATTTCGAACTGAACTTTACTGTAACCTGCTTTTATTTGCCTGCAGTACTCTGTCGCACACTAAGTCAGCTTTCCAAAATTGTCCTTAGTCCTGGTATTAGTTTGCTAGGGCTGCCCTAACAAAACCTCAGAACTTAATATTCTCACAGTTCTGGAGGCTGGAAGCCAAGGTCATGTACTGGCGGGG
>NW_007213518.1:0-2047 GCF_000164805.1 Carlito syrichta
AGGTGGGATGAGCTGGAATTGCACAATGAGCACCTCGAGCACTTGTGGTCTCTTGAGCGCTCATGGTGTACAGCTGTTGTGCTGCGTGTTCTCTGTGGCATCACAGACCCTCACACAGAGACTACAGGAGCCCCTCATTACTGGTGGTGACATCTTAAAGTTATGTATCTTGTGTGAGCTTGAACATTTAGGTTGGGACTCAGATCCCATGTCTGTCTTCTCTTTGCCTGAAGTACTGCCTGTATTCTGTGATTTTTTAATTATATATTTGGCAGTTTTATGAAATAATCTCATTTTGGAAATTTTGCTCTTTTTAGTGATGCCTAAGATGGTGTTCCCTTTCTGAGCTAGGCATTATACTTGGGCTTGCTTGCCATGCTCACTGTCACCTTCTGTCCTGAGTCTTCTGTTCACCGGGCACAATCTCTCTGTCCCTCATCATCCCCAGAGACATTCTCACCTGCTTTTCCAGGGAGTCAGTGTCACATGGCCCATCATCCTGCTCCTGTATGTGTCTGCTGCCTATTATTGACTGACTCTTCCCATGGATGTCTTTACTGCATGGTTGATAAGACCACTGTAGAGGACAGAGTATTTTGGTGCAGTGGTTTCAAAAACACTTAGCTGCAGGACCCTTCCCTTAAATGAATGTACAGAAGTTCAAGTAGAAACCCATAGAAAGGGGACACTCTGCCTCCTCTGGGTGTATGACCCAGCATTGCCTGTCCCCACTGCTCCTCAGCCTGGGAGGGTTTCTGGGAAGGCCTCTGGGAATCTGTGAGGTTTGTGAGGACTGCAGAACTGAGCATCTCATCTGAGCTTCTCCCTGTGCGGTGAGCTCATAGCATCATATCTTGCTTCTGGGGCTCGGCCTCTGACTCTACACCCCATGCAGCCGACTTCCCCCTCGGGCACCTTGCTCTCTTGTGTTTCTGTTCTCTTATCATAACTGTACTCAAAATGTTTCTTATTGTGTATTATAAGTAGTGTCATTTTTATGACCCGGGTCTTCACCTTAAAAGTTGCTGAGTGGCATATTTTGTGTTTGTCCTCAGTCACAATATTCTTTCTAGTTGAAGCCTCCCCATTATCTTGGCTCTTTGTCAGTGACTCATAAATAAGCAAATACAACCCATTTCCCAGACCAGCTCGAGAGTGGAGTGTGGACTAGATGACGAGATGGCATGCTCATTCTGCAGTCAGGGAGACAGTGCATCCAAGAAGCATGCCATTTATCTCCTGGTTGCACAGACTTCCTTCATAGTTTCTCTCTGTGCATGTTTATAGTAGCTGTTATTTGACTCTATTTATTTATTTATTTTTATAGAAATAAGGTCTCTTTATATTGCCCAGGCTGATCCGAAGCTCCTGGGTTCAAGCGATCCGCCTGCCTCAGCCTCCCAAAGTGCTGAGATTACAGGTGTGAGCCACTGCATCCAGCTTATTTGATTTAAAGATAAAAAACTTTTCAGAAATTTCGAACTGAACTTTACTGTAACCTGCTTTTATTTGCCTGCAGTACTCTGTCGCACACTAAGTCAGCTTTCCAAAATTGTCCTTAGTCCTGGTATTAGTTTGCTAGGGCTGCCCTAACAAAACCTCAGAACTTAATATTCTCACAGTTCTGGAGGCTGGAAGCCAAGGTCATGTACTGGCGGGGTTGGCTCCTCTGAGCCTCCCTCCTGGGCTTGCACATGGGCCCTTCCTATGGCCTTGTCGTGTGGCATCCTCTGTGTCCTTGTGCCCCTTGCATCTCCTTGTGTCCAAATCCCCTCTTCTTGTGAGGACACCAGTCAAACTGGTGAAGGGTGCACCCTGTGGCCTTCTGTTAACTTCAAGTTCAGTTGCATTCTGGGGGTTACAGCTTTAGTGCATGAGCTTTGGGAGGATGCAGGTCAGCCCAAGCCAGTCCCAGAGGTTTATGATGCACGGCTTTCTTCAGCCTTTCGGGAGGTGATAGCAGGAATTCACACATCCAGCCCTTCAGGAACCCAGCTGACTTTCTGTCTGATGAGTAAACATATGGTGTTTTTAAAAAGTTCTGTCC
>NW_007213519.1:0-665 GCF_000164805.1 Carlito syrichta
TCTACACCCCATGCAGCCGACTTCCCCCTCGGGCACCTTGCTCTCTTGTGTTTTCTGTTCTCTTATCATAACTGTACTCAAAATGTTTCTTATTGTGTATTATAAGTAGTGTCATTTTTATGACCCGGGTCTTCACCTTAAAAGTTGCTGAGTGGCATATTTTGTGTTTGTCCTCAGTCACAATATTCTTTCTAGTTGAAGCCTCCCCATTATCTTGGCTCTTTGTCAGTGACTCATAAATAAGCAAATACAACCCATTTCCCAGACCAGCTCGAGAGTGGAGTGTGGACTAGATGACGAGATGGCATGCTCATTCTGCAGTCAGGGAGACAGTGCATCCAAGAAGCATGCCATTTATCTCCTGGTTGCACAGACTTCCTTCATAGTTTCTCTCTGTGCATGTTTATAGTAGCTGTTATTTGACTCTATTTATTTATTTATTTTTATAGAAATAAGGTCTCTTTATATTGCCCAGGCTGATCCGAAGCTCCTGGGTTCAAGCGATCCGCCTGCCTCAGCCTCCCAAAGTGCTGAGATTACAGGTGTGAGCCACTGCATCCAGCTTATTTGATTTAAAGATAAAAAACTTTTCAGAAATTTCGAACTGAACTTTACTGTAACCTGCTTTTATTTGCCTGCAGTACTCTGTCGCACACTAAGTCAGG
>NW_007213520.1:0-1545 GCF_000164805.1 Carlito syrichta
AAGGGTGCACCCTGTGGCCTTCTGTTAACTTCAAGTTCAGTTGCATTCTGGGGGTTACAGCTTTAGTGCATGAGCTTTGGGAGGATGCAGGTCAGCCCAAGCCAGTCCCAGAGGTTTATGATGCACGGCTTTCTTCAGCCTTTCGGGAGGTGATAGCAGGAATTCACACATCCAGCCCTTCAGGAACCCAGCTGACTTTCTGTCTGATGAGTAAACATATGGTGTTTTTAAAAAGTTCTGTCCAAAAGCAGGGTATGTTCGTGCAGAAGGTATAGGAAAGCAAAATGAAAACATGTTTTCCCTATCCAGAGTTGACCTTACTCTATATCCCTCTGTTGTTAGTGTACATCCTTCTAATCTTTCTGTCTATATGTCTGCAGGCATGTGTTTTATCAAAATGAGTTTATCCTATACATATGTTTTACAACCAGATTTTTTCCAGGTAATGGCATCTCCTTTTTCCTGGCTAATATGTTTCCATTGAACACCCAGTTTGTTATACAAGTTATTTACAGCAATGTAACAAGCACCTAAAATTTATCAATTTAAACCGTGACTTATTTTCCATGGCCTGTGGGTTGCTGGGCAGATCTCTCTGGTCTGCCTGGGCTTACTTGCCTGGTGTGCAGCTGGAGAGCTGGCGGGGCTGGTGGGCCATGGTGCTTCACTCTTGTGTCTGTCAGCTGGCACTAGCTGATGGCAGGGCGTCTCTCCTCCCCGTGGCCTCCAGTTGCTAGATCAGCTTCTGTGTAGCGTGACCATCTCAGGCAGCCTGTGAAGACCACCAGTAGGGCAAAGCTGAAGGCAGCAGTGCCTCCTGAGGCCAGACCTTGGCACTCACACAGCCCTGCTCTCAACACAGGACCACCTAGTGTTAAGGGATGGGGGAACAGATGTCGCCTCTCAATGAGTGTACTGGGACAGCTTCGTGGCCATCCACCATGCAAGGCCAATTCGAATTTTGCGGGTTGTCACACAATTGTCCTTTATAACTGTGTGTCTGGTCCAGGACCACACACTTGGTTGTATCCTGTAGTATCTTTTAACTTCTTCCTGCTTCTGTTGAATTCCAGAAGAGGTTGGGAAACTGGACCTAAATGCTGATTAGATTGAAATTAAACATTTTGCAATGGATTATACCATAGGTGGCGTGTATTTCATATGGTATCACATTAGGAGAAACCTGTTATCTGGTTGTCCCCAATTAGTGACGTGAAGACTGGGTTATGTAATGACAGCCCAGTGCCTTCATTACAGGTTATAGTTTCCCTTAGAAGTGAGAGCATTATGTGTGGTGTTTTGATGCTTTGTGGTTTTGATGTCATATAGCGTGTGGTTGTGACATGATACACAGGCCCTGTCAGGGCGTGAAGCTCCTCCTCGTGACGTGACACAGCATGTGGTTGTGATGGGATGCACAGGCCCCTTCAGGGCATGAAGCTTCTCTTGTGATAGTCCTAGTGGTGTGACGCAGCCTGTGGTTGTGACGTGACACCCAGGCCCCATCAGGGCATGATGCTTCTCATGATGTTTGACACAGCAAGT
>NW_007213521.1:0-709 GCF_000164805.1 Carlito syrichta
TTTACATCAAATCCGACTTTCCATTCCACTCACTGCTACTCAGCAAGGGGACATACAGCAGATGAGACAAGACTAAACAGTCAGTCAGAGGACAAGACTCGGGCCTGGACCTCTGGCTGTGGATCTCAATAGAAAACCCCCAACCACCTACAAGCATTCAGCGTCTGTCATTCAGTATTGTGTCCTTGACCGTAGGTCCAAAAATCCTTGGGGGACTTCACCAGTCAAGACATACTCAGAGACAGTGACACACGAAATGAGTCGCTTATGTCCACTCTACTCCATAATCTTGTTTTGGTTGCTGTTACTGCAGAAAACCCTGCTTCACAAAGATAGATGTTGGACATGCAAGCAGGTTTTTCAGTGCTTTTGTGGCAATCTCAGGATATTCCGTCTTGACTTTAATTCAGAACGTATGGGGATTTGAAGTTTGTCCAAACATACTTTTTAAGGCCACTGTCTATTACAATCTCTCACAGCTGATCCTCTTCTAGCATGGACAAGGTTAATTCACCTGGCTTATTCACAAATGGGTCACAGATCCATTCCTTCCCAGTTCATGAGTCTTTTTTGGTTGGGAAGTAGTGTTCAAACTCTTTTGAAAGATGAGATAGGTGATTGTGCACCAGTTAGGAGAAAGAAGGCCCTGGCTCAGTCTCCTTCAAAATCTCTGCTAATGTTCAAAACATGTCAAAAATCTCAGTGTTAC
>NW_007213522.1:0-688 GCF_000164805.1 Carlito syrichta
TTTTTCTGATTTCCATACTTCTTATTGTGAGCATGCATTACTTTTTAGAATCAAGAGAAAAAGGCTATACTTACTTTTTTTGGGAACAATAAAAATAAGTAAAATAAAAAGAAAAACAATTAAGGAAAAAAAATCAAAACTCATCTGTGTCCTCTTCCCACATCAGGAATTCTAGGTTGATGATATAGCTTTTATCTGGTACCTGGACACACTGCCCACCCTGTCCCCTGCCCTTGGTGTGTGACTGATTGGTTACTCTTGTCCTTTCCCTCTCTGTAAAAATTGCATGTGGAGTTTAACTGGAGGTACTTGATCAAATGCAAGACTCTGAATGCAGATACAAATAGTCTGTGAGTTTTCTAGGTATCTGGAGGGAAGGAAAGGTTCTTATGAATTTTGATATTTTATGTCCTCAAGAGTCACAGATTGATTGATACGCATGATTGATGGCATATAATTAGACTCAGAATGGATTATTCTTGATTTGTTGAGGACAGTAGGTCCTTGGTGGTGATAAGATTATGAACCCAATTTTTTTTCAGGTTGAAAATCCATCTTTCTTTTTTTTAAAAATTTTCTATTTTAAAGATGTGTGGGGTACAATTCAGGGTTAAGTATACATATGTTCATTATGCAGGTACCCTTGTTGATGAGGTGTGCTCTTCTCTCCCCTGGTAGAATCCCACTT
>NW_007213523.1:0-2047 GCF_000164805.1 Carlito syrichta
TCATCCTTCCCTGAAAGAACTGAAGGAATTTAAACTTTAAAAACATTAATGTGTCCCTATGAAGTATCTGGATTCCTTGTCATGGACCATATGAGTGAGTTAGGATGTTTCCTGCTGTAAGCTGCAGAAATCCCAAATGATACTGGTTTTAGCCATAGAAAAATGTTTCATCTCTTATAACAAGGTAGAGGAAGGTAGGGAAGGTCCCAGGCAGGTAGGGTCAGGGTCTTTTTGGTATGTCAGCTTTGTCCTCAGACGGGCTTCCTCCTCTGACATATGCCCTAGAAGTAACTTGGGCAACATACTTCCTTGCTTTTACCCTGTGTGCAATAGAGGATCAGAGAAAGAGACACAGAGAGACAATCTCTCTCATCACCATGGAATAAAAGTTCCTCTGGACAGATTAGGTCAATTGAGCTGGAGAGCCCACCAATCTCTGCCAAAGGTATGGTAGCACAGTCAGTTCTCTGTAACTGTGGGCTCAGCATTTGTGAATTCAGCCAGCCTGGGATCAAAAATGTTCAGGAAAAAAAAACTGCATCTGTATTGAACAGTGTTCAGACTTTTTTACTTGTCATTATTCCCTAAACAATATATTGTAATAGGTATTTACATAGCATTTATGTTGTATTAGATATTATAAGTAACCTAGGAATGATTTAAAGTATAAGGGAGGATGTATGTAGGTTATATGCAAATATTGCACCATTTTCTATCAGAGACAAGTGCATCCATGGATCTTGGTAACTGCAGAAGGTTCTGGAATCAAGTCCCCATGGATACTGAGGGCTGACTGTACTTTGCCGGGTTCATCGTATCTCATCCTATGAGCTTGGGGTTAGGTCGGCTTTGCCCAAGTCACCTAGATTTCAAAGGAGAAGAATAAATAAACCAGTCAAAATGTGGTTCTGCAGACAAGGAAAAAAAGGAGGATGTTGGGAGGAGTAGGGTGAGCTTGATTAATCAATAAGACCTCTATAATGATTTAATAATCCTGCATTTTCCTGTAGCCAATTTCCAACAGATTGATTATAAGTAATCAATGATATATTTTTACTGTGAGGGAATAAAACAGCAAATACAATGTGTTGTCAAGCAGTAAAATAACAAACACAACTGTATGAATTGCATTATCCTTGATGACTATGACAAATTAAGGAAATGCTTCCATAGAATTAGAATATCCTACATGGAAATCTAAGAGATAAGTTAATGATTTCAGCACTTTGGCATAGACATCTGTACTATACTATGATCAGCAGCATCGGCAGCCTTTTTCTTTTTTTGAGACTCTAGCTGAAAAGCCAAAGATGACATAGGAACTGTGCTTATTCCTGAAAGGAAATCAAGACATATGAGTTGTGTACCTTTTGCAGGGTGCCAGAGAATTGATGAGAAAACCTCTCCTGTCACTGCTTGCGAGTCTTAAATAAATACAACATTCTGCTTCCATTTCCCTTTTTGTTTTTATGCCTACATTTTATTAAAAACACATGAAAACAATAATAAATGACCTACTAAGGAGAAAGCATTTTAGAAGTGCTTGGTTGAAGATGAGATAATTTGTATAGAAGAACTAGGAATTGTCTTATTTTTGTCCTCATTAATAAACTATGATAACATTTTCCCTTGAAGGATATATTTTTAAGATTTGTAGAACACTATGTTAAAGTAACAATAATGTAGATGTTCATTATCTTCTATCGTTATTCATTTGAAAAGGCAAATAATAAAAACACACTTTGGACAATATTTGTGTAGTTATATGTTAGGACTACAAAACTCTAACAATAAGATAGTTTCCTTAAAAATTACCAAAAGATGAAAAACAAAACTCTAACTTCATTTTTACTTCTATTAAAAATGTGTATGCCTGAAAATCAACATCTTCATAATTCCTATTGGTTAAAATATTTTAAGTCCTGAAGTTTACTTCACTGAGCTATTCTGCATTAGCCTAAACATACTAACTTACTGTGGAACTGTGTCGGTCTGACATGCATTAAAATTACTGAGGAAAATTTTTGGAATTTTAAAAAATATTGTA
>NW_007213524.1:0-686 GCF_000164805.1 Carlito syrichta
GTGAGTTAGGATGTTTCCTGCTGTAAGCTGCAGAAATCCCAAATGATACTGGTTTTAGCCATAGAAAAATGTTTCATCTCTTATAACAAGGTAGAGGAAGGTAGGGAAGGTCCCAGGCAGGTAGGGTCAGGGTCTTTTTGGTATGTCAGCTTTGTCCTCAGACGGGCTTCCTCCTCTGACATATGCCCTAGAAGTAACTTGGGCAACATACTTCCTTGCTTTTACCCTGTGTGCAATAGAGGATCAGAGAAAGAGACACAGAGAGACAATCTCTCTCATCACCATGGAATAAAAGTTCCTCTGGACAGATTAGGTCAATTGAGCTGGAGAGCCCACCAATCTCTGCCAAAGGTATGGTAGCACAGTCAGTTCTCTGTAACTGTGGGCTCAGCATTTGTGAATTCAGCCAGCCTGGGATCAAAAATGTTCAGGAAAAAAAAACTGCATCTGTATTGAACAGTGTTCAGACTTTTTTACTTGTCATTATTCCCTAAACAATATATTGTAATAGGTATTTACATAGCATTTATGTTGTATTAGATATTATAAGTAACCTAGGAATGATTTAAAGTATAAGGGAGGATGTATGTAGGTTATATGCAAATATTGCACCATTTTCTATCAGAGACAAGTGCATCCATGGATCTTGGTAACTGCAGAAAGGTTCTGGAATCAAGTCCCCATGG
>NW_007213525.1:0-347 GCF_000164805.1 Carlito syrichta
GATAGAAAGAGTGATGGGAAAGGAAATAAACAGTGGAACACATTGAGGGCTTCAATTCACGCAAAACACTGAGTTAATGCAGAATGACCACTGTATAACAGGGCTTTCAAAAAATTAGAGGTTGGGGTATCAACATATCAAACAGATATAACTTCCTTGACTAACAGAAGTGTTGACAACAAACAAACAAACAATCCCCTCCCAAAACCCCAGAAAGTAAAAATACTTATTCTTTTGTAAGGACAATATTCTTAAATCCTTATGTGATTTCCACAGTTTTACTTCACAGATCATAATTTTTATTAACTATTTAAAGTTAAGTAACTAAGCTAATAAAATATAGCAAT
>NW_007213526.1:0-2047 GCF_000164805.1 Carlito syrichta
TTCTTATGCACAGTGAACTTTGAAAGCTGCTAAATTAGATGTAAAAAAGGAATGAAAAGAATTCAATGTGCAGAATGTGTACGGATATTTAAACCATTGTTCCCTTAAGGTAACTATCATGGTCCTGAAGGTGAAAGAGGGATGTATGGTGAATTTGACAGCGTCCTTTCCTGCCTGCATGGTTAACTCCATGTTATCTAGCATTTATAACCAATTAACTCAATAAAAGCTAAAGACTTTGGATTTGGTTTAGTGAAAGAGGGAAGAGTCCTAATGCAGTTTAACTAGTATTAAATTGTGACTCTTTTACTCCAGTGGAAGCCAAACAGCATCACTGCAACTCCTTGCAGCCCAAGAAGCACATCTTTGGACAGAAAGTCAATTCTCTTGCCAATACAAAAGGTCACTAATCACACAAGACATTCCTTATCTAAATTCAATAATGATATTGTACCTATTAACTTACTAAATTCTTACCCTAAACCTGAACAAAATTGAGTCTGTGAGAAAACAATAAATAATTAAATTCCATACATTTTAAAACATGTTTTATTGGACTATTACTTGTTGTATCCTTCAGTTTGGACAGAAGACTGAGTCTCATTAAAAGCCCTGTGTCAAATATTGGACTCCAGTCAGGGAGAGTTATCTCAGGTATGCAAGTTACCAAATGTGAATGCAACAATAAACATGCGCATCACTTGACTTAAGTTTACTATTATAGCCTTACAGAGGACTTCAAAAATTTTGTGGAAAAATGAAATTAAAATAGAAAAATGAAAGATATAAATTTTATTTCTGAACATAAGCTCCATCAAGTTCAAAACATAAGTGATACCAGTCACCCTTAGTTATTAATCCATCCCTAATGAGCTGAGGTTTCTGGGAACTTAACCATGTCAATGCAGGATTTCTGACATTATTAACTGAAGAGAAATGAGTGCCTTTAAAATAATTTTTTAAGATCAGGAAACAAAAAGAAGTTAGAAGGAGACAAATGTAAAGTGGAGGCCTAATGATTTTCCATCAAAACTCTCTCAAAATTGCTTTCTTTGATGAAAAGAATGAGCAAGAGCCTTATCAAGGTGGGAAAGGACTCTAGGGTAAAACTTTTCTGGGTGATTTTCCTGCTAAAGCTTTGGCTAACTCAAAACACTCTCATAATAATGTTATTGTCCTTTCATCCTCCAGAAAGTCAACAAGCAACTTGTCATGAATATCTCAAATAATGGTCACCATGACTTTTGTTCTTGACTAGTCTGTTTTTACTTTGACTGGACCACATCCACCTCTTGGTAGCCCTTACTTTGATTATATCTTGTCTTCAAGAACATACTAGCAAAGTCATGTTTCATGACCTGTAACAATTCTTCAAAGAAATGCTTCAGAAACTTGATCCCTCTTGTTTAAAATGACTATTGAAAGCTTTGCTCTTGCCTGCAGTTGATCTGTCACAAAGGTTTTCATTTCCATCCAGTGGAAAGTCTATTCTGCTTAAATAATATTTTTCTGTCAGAATTGTGTAAGCTGAAGCATTTGAGAGCTCTATGGTGTTGGCTATTGTTTCTGCTTTTAATCACAAGTCCTCTTCAGTTAGGGAACAAACAAGATTCATTTTTTTCCTTGAAAATTGATGTGAATGGTCTGCCACTGAAGGCTTTATCTTTAACATTGTCTCATCCCTTCTTAAACTGAATTATCCATTTACAAACCACTGATTTTGTTGGGCCATTGTCATCCTAACTTTTTATAAGGTATCTGTTATCCTAAACTTTTTATAAGGCATCAGTGATTGTGTCATTCTTCCACTCAAGCTTCACCATAAATCTGATGTTTGATCTTGCTTCCATTTTAGCAGAATTCATTTTGCTTGGATAGGGACTCTTTTCAAACTGATGTCCTATCCTTCTTAGTGCCTAAAACTAAATCCTGTTCTGACATATTATAACAAGTTAGTATGAGTTTATTTTGTGTAAAAAAACCTTCAAAATTCACAAAATTTTTCATAATATGCATTTTGCATAAACTTTTTGAAGACCCCCTCTAT
>NW_007213527.1:0-2046 GCF_000164805.1 Carlito syrichta
AATAAAAGCTAAAGACTTTGGATTTGGTTTAGTGAAAGAGGGAAGAGTCCTAATGCAGTTTAACTAGTATTAAATTGTGACTCTTTTACTCCAGTGGAAGCCAAACAGCATCACTGCAACTCCTTGCAGCCCAAGAAGCACATCTTTGGACAGAAAGTCAATTCTCTTGCCAATACAAAAGGTCACTAATCACACAAGACATTCCTTATCTAAATTCAATAATGATATTGTACCTATTAACTTACTAAATTCTTACCCTAAACCTGAACAAAATTGAGTCTGTGAGAAAACAATAAATAATTAAATTCCATACATTTTAAAACATGTTTTATTGGACTATTACTTGTTGTATCCTTCAGTTTGGACAGAAGACTGAGTCTCATTAAAAGCCCTGTGTCAAATATTGGACTCCAGTCAGGGAGAGTTATCTCAGGTATGCAAGTTACCAAATGTGAATGCAACAATAAACATGCGCATCACTTGACTTAAGTTTACTATTATAGCCTTACAGAGGACTTCAAAAATTTTGTGGAAAAATGAAATTAAAATAGAAAAATGAAAGATATAAATTTTATTTCTGAACATAAGCTCCATCAAGTTCAAAACATAAGTGATACCAGTCACCCTTAGTTATTAATCCATCCCTAATGAGCTGAGGTTTCTGGGAACTTAACCATGTCAATGCAGGATTTCTGACATTATTAACTGAAGAGAAATGAGTGCCTTTAAAATAATTTTTTAAGATCAGGAAACAAAAAGAAGTTAGAAGGAGACAAATGTAAAGTGGAGGCCTAATGATTTTCCATCAAAACTCTCTCAAAATTGCTTTCTTTGATGAAAAGAATGAGCAAGAGCCTTATCAAGGTGGGAAAGGACTCTAGGGTAAAACTTTTCTGGGTGATTTCCTGCTAAAGCTTTGGCTAACTCAAAACACTCTCATAATAATGTTATTGTCCTTTCATCCTCCAGAAAGTCAACAAGCAACTTGTCATGAATATCTCAAATAATGGTCACCATGACTTTTGTTCTTGACTAGTCTGTTTTTACTTTGACTGGACCACATCCACCTCTTGGTAGCCCTTACTTTGATTATATCTTGTCTTCAAGAACATACTAGCAAAGTCATGTTTCATGACCTGTAACAATTCTTCAAAGAAATGCTTCAGAAACTTGATCCCTCTTGTTTAAAATGACTATTGAAAGCTTTGCTCTTGCCTGCAGTTGATCTGTCACAAAGGTTTTCATTTCCATCCAGTGGAAAGTCTATTCTGCTTAAATAATATTTTTCTGTCAGAATTGTGTAAGCTGAAGCATTTGAGAGCTCTATGGTGTTGGCTATTGTTTCTGCTTTTAATCACAAGTCCTCTTCAGTTAGGGAACAAACAAGATTCATTTTTTTCCTTGAAAATTGATGTGAATGGTCTGCCACTGAAGGCTTTATCTTTAACATTGTCTCATCCCTTCTTAAACTGAATTATCCATTTACAAACCACTGATTTTGTTGGGCCATTGTCATCCTAACTTTTTATAAGGTATCTGTTATCCTAAACTTTTTATAAGGCATCAGTGATTGTGTCATTCTTCCACTCAAGCTTCACCATAAATCTGATGTTTGATCTTGCTTCCATTTTAGCAGAATTCATTTTGCTTGGATAGGGACTCTTTTCAAACTGATGTCCTATCCTTCTTAGTGCCTAAAACTAAATCCTGTTCTGACATATTATAACAAGTTAGTATGAGTTTATTTTGTGTAAAAAAACCTTCAAAATTCACAAAATTTTTCATAATATGCATTTTGCATAAACTTTTTGAAGACCCCCTCTATTTATATTCCTTTGTGAAAATTTTCTTGTAAAGATACTGACAAGTTACTTGATTTTTCTTCATGTAATTTAAACCAGTCAGGCCACTTCATGACTAATAGCAACAGAGTAGTTAATGAACTATGTGCACCTAAAGGAAAACATGCTGGACCTTCTATTTCTTTTGAATGACAGTAGTGGCACAGATTCTGGATCTTCCTATAAAGCAAAATAATATCATTTT
>NW_007213528.1:0-737 GCF_000164805.1 Carlito syrichta
AGATTAGGACTTCAACATATGAATTTTGTGGGGGCATGATTCGACCAAATAACATGGCAAAAGAAATTTTGTAGATATGATTAATTCAAGGATCTTGAAGTGAGGTTATCCTATATTATCCAGGTAGACCCAATGTAATCTTAAGGATTCTTACAAAAGGGAGACAGTAGAGTCAGAATGAAAAAAAAGCAATATGATGAGGGAATGAGATGGCAAAGAGGCTGGAAAAAAGCAAACAGCAAAACAGATTAAAACCTGTAACCAAAAGAAGGAACTCAGATCTGCTGGCACCTCGATTTTAGCCAGTGAAACTTGTCTTAGATTTATGATCCTTCAGAATTGCAAAAAATATATATTTGTGTTGTCTTAAGTCACCAAGTTTATGGTAATTTGTTACAACAACAATAGAAAATGAATACAAACAATAATAGAAGAGATTAAAAGACAGACCTATCTAGTGATACAGTAGAAACAAAAAGTCATGAGGAGAAAGTTATGTACTATTTGAGCTAATACATTTTAAAATAATTAAGAAAAGGAAACTTTGATCGAAAAATATCCACTACCAAAAGGAACTCAAGAAGAAATAGAAAAACTAAATAGTGGTTTATAACCATTGAAACTATTTGATAATTAGAAATAAAAATCTCTAGAAAATTAGTAATAGAAGAGAAATTTTTAACTGACATGCATGCGCACTACAAAATTAAAGACAGACACATGCTAGGATGTATTTG
>NW_007213529.1:0-1139 GCF_000164805.1 Carlito syrichta
AGAGGGGGCATGCCCTTTTTGGTCAAAAACTGGTGAATAGTCAGCACTCAGCGCAGTGTGGGCAGGTTGCTCGTGTAAATGACCTATCATGAGATGGGCAAATGCTTTGAAAGAAACTTCAGAAAAAATTCAGTGAAGCTGAATGCAACCTCTCACAGCAACGTTAGCTGGTACACTGAGGACGATGAGCTCCCAGAACATTTACCTGGTGGGGGAAGCCTTGTGCTACAAGAGGCTCGCCCTCCAGAAAATAATTGCTTATTTTGTGTCATCTATCTATCTACCATCTATCTATCTACAATCTATCTATAACAGAGAAGATTCTCATACTCTTCTTGAAGGCTGAAGGTGAGAGCACTTGATTCCACATCATCCAGGACGTAGATCAGAGGGAAATGGAAAGTTCTCATAGAGAATATGACATCACTAAAATTGGTCCATAAAACCATTGCATTGTGTGCGAGTCACTTTGCAGACATCTCTAATTCTGCAATTTGGCAAAATAGGCATTTTTATGCTTATTGCACAGATTAGAAAATGACTTTGCAGGGAGATGTAGCCATTTGCTTCTCGCTCATGCGGGTTAAAGCCCGAATCCAAACGCATACTTCTCTGACTTCCCTCTTTCTGCCATCCGAGAGCCAAACTGGCCTTTGCGTCTTCCTTTTCCTTCTTCTTTCCCTCCCTCCTTTTCCTCAAATCAAATGACAGTTATTTATTGGATTGCTAACATGCGCCAAACATCACGCCGGACTCTGAGAAGAAAAAAATGCCTAAGATTGCACTTTGTCCCTAAATAAATTGCCACTCTAGTAGAGGAGACGGAAGTGAAAAATGAAAATTTCAATAAAATATATGGGTTGAAAAAAGAGACGTACAAAGCACAGCGGTGGCCCAAAGATGATCAAAGATCTAAAAAAATGCCCCCTCGGAGAATGCCTGCCAGCCCCAGCATGTGCACTTGTGCATGGGACAGGGCCAGGGAGCCGAGTCAGAGGGCAGCAGGTGGTACAGCAGCCTAGCTGCAGAGGGGCGGCAAGCCGGAGAAGCCCCGGGAAGACAGGTGGTCCCCACCCACCTGGCCACGTCAGACGGGCAGGGTGCATGGGGGGTGTGTACTCTCACAGTGGGAGGCTAGC
>NW_007213530.1:0-1722 GCF_000164805.1 Carlito syrichta
GAGGGGCCTGCCGGAAATCCTTTGGGCCCAGGTCCCTGCCACTCCCCTTCTGAGGTTGAGCCAGAAAGGGCTGTTGAAGGTGTGGCTCCTCAAGCAAAAATGAACCAGCCACGTGGGAGGAATACATTTCAGGTACAAAGTTTTTTATTTATTTTAGAGTATTCTTTAGCTTAATCAAATATATTTATTTTAAAGATAATTGACTCAACAATCTTCTTTTCATGTTCATTTTCTGCCTAAATTCCTCCTGAAATGGGAGTATCTCATACACACAATGTGGGTTGTTTTGATTCCATATCTATTTATTTTGGTTATGTATTATTAATGCGACCTACAAGTGATCATTGTAGGCAAAACAGCTTTGTCTTCACGTCACGCAGGAAAACTTTCTTTGAAATCATTGAAAGCTTGCAGGTTTTTTCCTGTTCTCAAACTCCCTATCTCTGTTCAGAGTGAAAAGTATAATAGAATTAGACTTTAAACGTACTGACAGTGACTGAGATGAATCCTGGTAATCATGATAATTAGCAGTCAACCAAGTTACTTCAAGATGTATTTGCCATTCTTTTCGGAATATAATGTCATATTTATCTGTCAAGTAATAAGTTGGTAATTCAAGTGTGGTATCATTTCTCAGAGCATATGTTAGATATTATATAAAGTCATTCATGTTTTCTGTTAATAAGGTTTTTAAAGCTCTCATTGATAATTTGGAAATGGTAGTATTGTGGTAGAGAATAGCTCCTATGGTGGTCTGCCGTGGATAACTGCAGAGCCAACTGAAAAAGAATTCTACTGAGAACATGATTGACATTTAATGCAATTCAACAAGTGACTGAATGCCCAGAGCCTGGGCTACCATAGCTGATTTTGACTGAGTACAGGTCCACAGAGGGTAGAAAAGCAAGTGGAATCAGAAGGTGACTGATGAACTGTGGGAAGAGAGCTGAGTTAGGAAATGCAGAGTATTATCAGCACCACAGTGACAAAGGAGAAAGTTAGAAGACCTGGTAAGCAGACAGGATGGCCCCAGTAATAAACTTTCCACAAGCCTCTTGAACGGGAGTGAACACGCTCACTTCCAGGTCCATAGACGTCATCTTTCCTGCACTTTTTCCTGATTGATCTTTTCCAACCCTCTCCCAATTGGTGAGATTCCAAGACTACACCATGATGCCTCTAGCTGATTGGCCCTTCCCAACTCTCTCCCGATTAATAAAATCCCAAGACCACCCCATGGTGCCTCTCTCTAATTGGTGCTGTTGCCAATCAGTCAACAGACTCTGGAGAATCTATAAACTCTGGGCACGCTCCAAGAACCCGGACTGAAAGAACTTTGAACCAGGAGAGCAGCATATGCAGGAGGCTGGTCTTGCCAGCAGGATGGAGGGAGCTGGCAGAACAAGCAGAATAGCAGAGCTGATAGTGAATCTGACTATGGAGGGAGCTGCTGGCAGAAGAGAGTTTAAAGTGGAACTGACTACAAACTGAGGATGGAGCAGAACTGTAACACTCTTCAGGGGTTGTCTTGCTGGCCCGCCTAACCAGCAGAGTTGTCACACTCTTTGGAGGCCATATGTTGGGCACCAGCACGGTCACCCCCATCCGAGGCCATCATGTGCCTATCTGTCAAGTGAAGCTCAGGCAGGCAGTATGGCCCCCAGGTTCCAACAACATTCCTTGGGGACCCAGCTCCTCAGCCAATGGGATTTTAAAAAACTC
>NW_007213531.1:0-563 GCF_000164805.1 Carlito syrichta
TGGTAAATGAAAACTATACAATATAAAGATTTTTGTGTTATTAAGGAAAAAAGTGAATAATTTTTGCCCTAAAGTGGAATGACTCATTGTTTCAAAAAAAAGAAATGGGAAAAGTGTGGAACAAATAACTAAAGGAAAAGTAGAACGTTGTAAAAGTTTGGTGGAAGAAGAATCTTGTAAAAATAATTTTAAATGTGATCAAGTTAAGATTAAAAGAGAGATTTATATAAGTTTTTCTAGAATTTAGCAATAACATCAAAATTATATTAATGCAAAACAACAATATGGTCTTCCTTTTACAATAACAAGGCTTTTTGTGGGAGGGATTGATCTGCTCTTATCAGATCAGGAAATTATTAAAGGCTTCTCTTTACCTTTTAGATAATTGGTCTAGGAAACAATGAGTCTGCTTTACCAAGGTAATTTTTATTGCTTCATTTGTCTTTACTAGGTTTTTGATCAAATAAGAAATTTGAACCTGTAATCCCGCGCCTTTGGGAGTATGAGGTGAGTGGATTGCCTGAGCCTGCGGGTTCGAGACCCGCCTGGGCAGCGAGACTTCA
>NW_007213532.1:0-670 GCF_000164805.1 Carlito syrichta
CCACAGAGGTTGTACTAGTTTACACTCCCACTAACAGTGTAGAAGTGTTCCCTTTTCCCCTCCACAACAGATGCTGGAGAGGATGCATCTGTTGTGTTTTGAGTTATTGAAGATGGTCATATTGTTAGGTAGTATCTCAGTGTAGTTTTAATTTGAACTTTGATGATTAGTGAGGCTGAGCATTTTTTCATGTATCTGTTGACTACTTATATGTCTTCTTTTGAGAAAAGTTCAGTCATACCTTTTGCCTACTTTTTAATAGGGCTGTTTTTTTTGTTTGGTTTTGGTTTTTTGTTTTTGTTTTTGTTTTTGTTTTTTCTTTTCAGATGTTTGAGTTCCTTATAGATCCTAGATGTTAGGCCTTTGTCAGATATACAATTGGCAAATTTTTTTTCCCATATTGTGGTCTGACTCCCTGCTCTCTTGATGGTTTCTTAGACTTTGCAGAAGCTTTCCAATTTGATGAGGTCCCACTTGTCTATCTTAAGATGTCCAGCCTGCCCAAGGCAATCTACAGATTTAATTCAATGCCCATTAAATTACCAGCATCATTCTCCTCAGATCTGGAAACAACAACACAGAAATTCATATGGAATCATAAATGACCCTGAATAGCCAAAACAATCCTCAGCAAAAGAAACAAAGTGGAAGGTATCACACTTCCAGACTT
>NW_007213533.1:0-350 GCF_000164805.1 Carlito syrichta
TTATAGATCCTAGATGTTAGGCCTTTGTCAGATATACAATTGGCAAATTTTTTTTCCCATATTGTGGTCTGACTCCCTGCTCTCTTGATGGTTTCTTAGACTTTGCAGAAGCTTTCCAATTTGATGAGGTCCCACTTGTCTATCTTAAGATGTCCAGCCTGCCCAAGGCAATCTACAGATTTAATTCAATGCCCATTAAATTACCAGCATCATTCTCCTCAGATCTGGAAACAACAACACAGAAATTCATATGGAATCATAAATGACCCTGAATAGCCAAAACAATCCTCAGCAAAAGAAACAAAGTGGAAGGTATCACACTTCCAGACTTTAAACTTTATTATAAGGCT
>NW_007213534.1:0-1498 GCF_000164805.1 Carlito syrichta
GATCAGGAAAGGTTTCTGAGAAGATGACATTTGACCTGCAGATCATGAAATCATGAGCCAGAGAGGGAACAGCCAGAGGTATAAGAGACAAAAAGAGAGAATAGATCTCAGGTGATGCATGAAGGCAATGTGACAAAGAGGAAGTCATTATCAATGGTCTTAAATGTGGCTGAGATATACGCTAAAATAAGGACTGAAGTAATGAAAGTTGAAGTTGACAATGAGAAGGAAACTGGGGTAGGTCAACTATAATGAGATGTGTTAGTAGAATGGAGGAGATGAAATTTTAGTAGAGGTGGGTTCAAGAAAAAATAGGAAGAGAGGGAAGGGAGATAAGAAAATAAATGACTCACTGTGGTTTGCTATAAAGAAGCAGAGAAATGGCTTTAGCTAAAAGGAAATGTGAGTACAAAGGAATGTATTCTTTTTTCTTTTTAATGTATTTATTTATTTTAAAGATGTAGGGTACAATTCAGTATTAGGTAGATAAGTAGTGATTTTACAAGTAAACTTTAGATCTCTCTTTGGTCCCCACTTCACCTGGTTTGAGATCATGGACTTTGCAGCAACAAGGGATATATTTTTTTCTTCATCTTTTTCTTTTCTTTTTTTTTTTTTAGATGACAGCTATTGCAGCATAATAACTGACAAACATTATCCAGCAAAAAAGAAAAAAATTAATAGTGCAGTAAAGATAGAAGTGGATTGCTGGATCATTTCCTTCACTAGAGGAGAGGGGACAGGATCTAGTACACAAGAAGCAGGGATGGCCTCAGAAAGAAACATGAATATTTCATGCCCAGTAACAGGAGGGAATGTAGAGTAAAATGGGCACACATCCCAGGAAGATGGAAGGTGCAGTTCTTCCTCTTCTATTGTTTTTAATGTTTTAATAAAACAGAGCAAGGTTGATAGCAAAAACTTGGCATGGGATAGGAAGTGAGTATAGAAGTTTTGAGAAAAGAGACACGGTATGAAATAATCATGCAGGATAGTAGAAAATTTAATGGTCTAGAGCTAGGCCCTCAAACTACAAAACCCAGCCCACCACCTGTTTTTGTAAAGTTTTGCTTGAAGATATCCATATCTATTCATTTATGGATTATCTATGGTTACCTTTCTGCTATGACTGTCAAATTGTGACAGCTACCATATGGTTCCCAAAGTTTAAAATATTTACTAATTGCTTCTTTACAGAAAACATTTGTTTTCTGATCTAAAAAATTGAGTTGGATCTTGAAATAGTGTTTAGAGAAACAAGGGCTCACTGTCTGGTCCATTACAGAAAACATTTGTCAACCCCTAATTTAGAAAGTGGAGTTAAATCTTGAAGTAGTGTTTATAGATATTACATTTGAAAGACAATTGAAAGACAACTGGGAAACATAAATGTGCCTCTGTTTTTGTGTATGAGCATAGGAAAGGGGAGAGGAGTTATCTCTAGACACCTTCAACTGTTTAGGTACATGTGAAAAAAGGGAAGGGGGCTAAAATTAAC
>NW_007213535.1:0-932 GCF_000164805.1 Carlito syrichta
ATTTATAGAGCAAGTTTCGAAGGTGTGAGCAGTAAAGAGCGTCACTTATTTGTTTAGTTTCCAAGAGATCAGTGAAATTGCATTAGGAAGAGGGAAAATCAAAAACAGGTAGGAGAAAGTATATGAGCTTTTTATGTTTGTCTTATTAATAACTCCAACTCTCCAGGGAAATGGCTCCAACTGAAAGACACTACCCAGGATTACTATCCCTGGAATGGCTTAGATGACAGACAGAAAGCAAGAACTGCAGATTTCATTATTTCCCTGCACTTTTGATTAAATGAAGCACAGGTTGAGTTATGTGAGGTTTCTCAGGCCTTTCCAAACTAAACAGTTTGTCAACTTTTGAAATCATAAAGAATAACCCATCTTCCTACTCTTGCCCTTGACCTCGCTTACATAGCTTTTTCTTTTTTAATCATTATGTCTTCTACATCAAACACTTTAAATGGGAAATTGCTGGTCTGGCTGACTTTGTCCATGCGTACCATCCTCCCTGATCTACTTTCAAAGTTATAGATGCATTCCCAACTGATTAAATGGGTCACAGTCTTACAGAGAGGCCAAAGCCAGCTGGTTCGAGTCAATTGTATTTCTTCCAATTGGCAAGCAATAAATGAAGCTTTTTTCCTCAGGGAATTGACTGTACAGTTTGTGATTGAAGAGTTGATATTATGACTTTCAGGAGAGAGTAACATCTTACCCCTAGCTAGAATCTGTGTAGATGCTTAGGTTAACCCATCTGCCCACCACAAAACACTGCTTATAAGATTATTTGTGAATTCAGTTATACATCCAATAATCTATTTACCTATCTATTTTTCAATATGTAAGCTTAATTATATATGCACACTTTATACGCACGCACACACACACACACACACATTCACACACACACACACACACACACACACACACACACACACACACAC
>NW_007213536.1:0-792 GCF_000164805.1 Carlito syrichta
CTCCAACTCTCCAGGGAAATGGCTCCAACTGAAAGACACTACCCAGGATTACTATCCCTGGAATGGCTTAGATGACAGACAGAAAGCAAGAACTGCAGATTTCATTATTTCCCTGCACTTTTGATTAAATGAAGCACAGGTTGAGTTATGTGAGGTTTCTCAGGCCTTTCCAAACTAAACAGTTTGTCAACTTTTGAAATCATAAAGAATAACCCATCTTCCTACTCTTGCCCTTGACCTCGCTTACATAGCTTTTTCTTTTTTAATCATTATGTCTTCTACATCAAACACTTTAAATGGGAAATTGCTGGTCTGGCTGACTTTGTCCATGCGTACCATCCTCCCTGATCTACTTTCAAAGTTATAGATGCATTCCCAACTGATTAAATGGGTCACAGTCTTACAGAGAGGCCAAAGCCAGCTGGTTCGAGTCAATTGTATTTCTTCCAATTGGCAAGCAATAAATGAAGCTTTTTTCCTCAGGGAATTGACTGTACAGTTTGTGATTGAAGAGTTGATATTATGACTTTCAGGAGAGAGTAACATCTTACCCCTAGCTAGAATCTGTGTAGATGCTTAGGTTAACCCATCTGCCCACCACAAAACACTGCTTATAAGATTATTTGTGAATTCAGTTATACATCCAATAATCTATTTACCTATCTATTTTTCAATATGTAAGCTTAATTATATATGCACACTTTATACGCACGCACACACACACACACACACATTCACACACACACACACACACACACACACACACACACACACACACACAGGTTGTGAAAA
>NW_007213537.1:0-3623 GCF_000164805.1 Carlito syrichta
AATAATATAAATATATATAACATATGTATATATATAATATTATAGTTATATATATATATATACATATGTTATAATAGTATAATATATTATTATACTAATCAATTATAATAGTATAATACATTATATATTTGCATGAGGAAGATTGGTCAGAGGAAAATCCAAGCACCTATTAGACTTTTCAAGGCCCAGTCAAAGACAATTTTCTTTAAGAAGTTTCCCTTCTTCACCATACCACATCCCACTGGGTTAGTTAAGTAGGGCAAGATCACACTGTAGTTAAGAAAGTGCTCTCTGAAGAAACCACTGAGGTATAAATCCCTGTTCTAATGGAGAAACTTAACAATGTGCTCAAGCTGTGTCTCATTCTCTACATTTGTGAAATGAACATGATGATGATACCTACTACATAGTGTTGTGAAGATCCCATGAGTTAACTCATGCAACACACTGAGAACAGGATTGGATTCAAAGCAAGCACTCAACAGAGAGCTATTACTTTGACCTTGCATCATTGTCCCTATAATAATAAATTGTGATTATCATAGAGAATTGTGTTTCTATCAAATACATGGTTTTCAAGAGTACGAACCTCACTAATATATCTCTGAGGCAAATGGTCAGGTAGGCAAGTTAGGCAGCTAGTACAGTGATTCTGGCTTAAAATAATGAAAGACAACTTTGAAAGTAGATTAAAAATCACTTTCACGATTTGGAAAAAAGCACTGAACAAGGAGAAAATTCTAACTTTTTGTTTCCAATTCTGACTGTAATAAGCTGTGTTACATCAGCAAATCATCACTCCACTTCAAGACTCTGCTTTCTCATCAGTAACATGGGCACATTGGTCTATGAGACTTCTTTAGGTCATACTTAGCTCTTTAGGAATCTGTGTATTATGCTATTAAATCAATGCACTCAGAGACCCTGAAGTGTGTTATGCCACTCTAGATAGAACCTTCAGGACAATGGATTTTAAAATGATATAATGTCAGGATCTAGAAAAGTTTGATATTTCACTCTAAGGGAAAATAATATAATCAGGTTTATTGTATCTCATGTTTCATACATGGATTTCATCTACTCATCTTTGAAAAATGGTGACAAGGGCAAGAAAGTTTTCTGTCTTTATGGAGTTTACAATTCACTGGAGAAGCAGAAGAAATAAAACAAATAATGCAATAACTGCATTGGGATACATGCTATGAAAGGGTCCTGAAGTCAGGCATTGTAGTATTGCAGTAAAGGGGCATGTTGGGTGGAAATAGAGACTTCTGCTTCTAGTTGTTGACATTCAACTGATACCTAAGTCTAGAAGGGTAAAAAGACCAGAGGAAAATATTTTCAGGAAATACAAACCTCCAACACTAAAAGCATGAGCATAGGGAAAAATTAGCCTATTTGGAGGACATAGAAAGGCCTCATTTGGCTGGTGAAAAGGAGTGAGATAAAGAAAAGCAACAAATTAGCCCAGTGTGAGCTGCAGTCTTGGAGTCCATGGCTAAATAAGTGATTGTATATTATTCAACTTCGTTAGTAAGGGTTTTTTAAGCAAAAAAAAGAAACTATAGCAAAGATTGAGTCATTTGCATGTGCCAGTTGCTTTTCTAAGCACCTTTCCTTTATTAATTAATTTAATCCTCACAATAGCCCTATTAGATGAGGACTTTTATTAATCCTTATATATGAGAAAACTAGACAAAGAGAGTTTAATTACCTTGCTGTAGATCACATAGCCAGGAAGTTTCCAAGATGGGTTCACTCCCAGGCATCCTGATTACAGCACTTGTGCTATTAAATCATGTATTATACCAGTACATTTCATAATATGGAGGTTTGGTGCTTGATTTATATAAACTGAAAATGTTCCAAAGGTGGTTTTGACTTTTTTCCTTACCTTGTGATGACACATTGCTTGATATGACACAATGGTATACAGTGTTTGTGAATGCTATGAGTCCGATTCCTTCCAAATAAAAAGTGCACCTCTTAAAAGAACAACATAGTGAGCAAGGAGGATACTGATGACATTAGAAAGACTGAGTTTGTAGAAAAACATACCTCATGGCATATTTAGCCTGTATCTTTAATCTCAATTAGTAAAATTGTCCGCATCATAAGCTTAATTGATATTATTCTGAAACCATTTTGTTGTTGTTGTTGCTGTTATTGGTTCAAATAATTGCTAGCAGAGGTGTTGAGAATTCTTTTTTGTCTCAGTTTCCATACCTGTGAGATGGGGGTAGATTATTATCTATGTGTAAAGATAAACAGGTGAGTAGTTCAGATAGATGAAGAGTGATGATGATGATAGAAAGGAAATGATAGATCTATGATAGATAGATTAGACAGATAGATAGATAGATAGATAGATAGATAGATAGGGTAGAGATATGATTGACAGGTATCAGAAGAAAAGTTATCTAACAATGCTGCTGTTATTAATAACTACACAAACAAAATAACAGCAATTAAAATATTATATATATATATACATATATATACACACACACACACACACACACACACACACACCAGTTGCTGTCCTAAGTACTTTACATGAATTCTCGAAATCTTTTCAATAGCTCCTTGAAGTATATAAAATTATCACCATTTTACAAACGAGGACACGGAAGCACAGAGAGATTAAGTGATTTATTCAAGACCAAAGAGTGAGAAAGTAGTGATGTCAGGATTCTCGTGCACTGAGTCTATCCTCGGAGTCTTTTCCCCTGTTATCTGATACTCCCCCTTGGGCATGTGCACATCTTAATTAGCTCTTCTTTATCACTGTCAGGAAAGATTCTTATTCCTTTTGACTTTCCCTAACCCCACTAGACACAGTGTAGCGACACTGAATAATATTTCTGATAACTGTCAATGATACGAACCAATTAACAAGGAAGTAATTGACAGTTTCTTCTTTGCAGAAAGAAATCCTTAAAATAACATTTTGTTTCACTTCCCCAACATTGTATTTTAAAAAGCCAAGGCAGCTGGAAAGAAGTCAGTCTTTACTAAGGCATCCTCATTTAGGTACCCACATCCTGTGTTCTCACAAGACTTTATCCTGCCCTGCTGTCTTATCTAGAGTCATCAAAGGGACAACCAACAGCTTTGATGAACTATTCAGTCCCTATATGATTTTGAGTTGCTTCCAGTGTATCCAACAGCACAATGACCAAATATCCACTGCATGTGTGTATCCATAGAAAGAATAAACCTTGAGATCCAGCTGTGTTAACACATCCCCTTTGTCTTTATACCATTCTAGTTATTTCCATTATGAAACAACTAAAATCCAAAGATCACCATTCTTCTTCATTACATCTCCTTTATATACTATTGTGTAAGAGTTTAGTCTAGGGGTTGTCTCTTAGCTCCAGAAAATTTCTAGTTCATTTTTTCTGTAGGAAATATATCGTTAAAGACATGGTTAAGTACCTCTCATTTGTGTGTGTTTTCTATATAAAGCTTCACAGAAGAAATGTCTTTTTTAGTTAACTGCTGGAAAAACTTCAAATTTATGTTTTATTTTGTGGAAAATCAAAACTGTTGTAATGGACTATCCTTGTGCAGTCATCACCCTTTTTACGGTTACTGGAAAACACAAGGCCAATTTTCTT
>NW_007213538.1:0-691 GCF_000164805.1 Carlito syrichta
TGGTCAGAGGAAAATCCAAGCACCTATTAGACTTTTCAAGGCCCAGTCAAAGACAATTTTCTTTAAGAAGTTTCCCTTCTTCACCATACCACATCCCACTGGGTTAGTTAAGTAGGGCAAGATCACACTGTAGTTAAGAAAGTGCTCTCTGAAGAAACCACTGAGGTATAAATCCCTGTTCTAATGGAGAAACTTAACAATGTGCTCAAGCTGTGTCTCATTCTCTACATTTGTGAAATGAACATGATGATGATACCTACTACATAGTGTTGTGAAGATCCCATGAGTTAACTCATGCAACACACTGAGAACAGGATTGGATTCAAAGCAAGCACTCAACAGAGAGCTATTACTTTGACCTTGCATCATTGTCCCTATAATAATAAATTGTGATTATCATAGAGAATTGTGTTTCTATCAAATACATGGTTTTCAAGAGTACGAACCTCACTAATATATCTCTGAGGCAAATGGTCAGGTAGGCAAGTTAGGCAGCTAGTACAGTGATTCTGGCTTAAAATAATGAAAGACAACTTTGAAAGTAGATTAAAAATCACTTTCACGATTTGGAAAAAAGCACTGAACAAGGAGAAAATTCTAACTTTTTGTTTCCAATTCTGACTGTAATAAGCTGTGTTACATCAGCAAATCATCACTCCACTTCAAGACTCTGCTTTCTCATCAGTAACAT
>NW_007213539.1:0-762 GCF_000164805.1 Carlito syrichta
GAAACCACTGAGGTATAAATCCCTGTTCTAATGGAGAAACTTAACAATGTGCTCAAGCTGTGTCTCATTCTCTACATTTGTGAAATGAACATGATGATGATACCTACTACATAGTGTTGTGAAGATCCCATGAGTTAACTCATGCAACACACTGAGAACAGGATTGGATTCAAAGCAAGCACTCAACAGAGAGCTATTACTTTGACCTTGCATCATTGTCCCTATAATAATAAATTGTGATTATCATAGAGAATTGTGTTTCTATCAAATACATGGTTTTCAAGAGTACGAACCTCACTAATATATCTCTGAGGCAAATGGTCAGGTAGGCAAGTTAGGCAGCTAGTACAGTGATTCTGGCTTAAAATAATGAAAGACAACTTTGAAAGTAGATTAAAAATCACTTTCACGATTTGGAAAAAAGCACTGAACAAGGAGAAAATTCTAACTTTTTGTTTCCAATTCTGACTGTAATAAGCTGTGTTACATCAGCAAATCATCACTCCACTTCAAGACTCTGCTTTCTCATCAGTAACATGGGCACATTGGTCTATGAGACTTCTTTAGGTCATACTTAGCTCTTTAGGAATCTGTGTATTATGCTATTAAATCAATGCACTCAGAGACCCTGAAGTGTGTTATGCCACTCTAGATAGAACCTTCAGACAATGGATTTTAAAATGATATAATGTCAGATCTAGAAAAGTTTGATATTTCACTCTAAGGAAATAATATAATCAGGTTTATTGTATCTCATGTTTC
>NW_007213540.1:0-707 GCF_000164805.1 Carlito syrichta
AAGCAAGCACTCAACAGAGAGCTATTACTTTGACCTTGCATCATTGTCCCTATAATAATAAATTGTGATTATCATAAAGAATTGTGTTTCTATCAAATACATGGTTTTCAAGAGTACGAACCTCACTAATATATCTCTGAGGCAAATGGTCAGGTAGGCAAGTTAGGCAGCTAGTACAGTGATTCTGGCTTAAAATAATGAAAGACAACTTTGAAAGTAGATTAAAAATCACTTTCACGATTTGGAAAAAAGCACTGAACAAGGAGAAAATTCTAACTTTTTGTTTCCAATTCTGACTGTAATAAGCTGTGTTACATCAGCAAATCATCACTCCACTTCAAGACTCTGCTTTCTCATCAGTAACATGGGCACATTGGTCTATGAGACTTCTTTAGGTCATACTTAGCTCTTTAGGAATCTGTGTATTATGCTATTAAATCAATGCACTCAGAGACCCTGAAGTGTGTTATGCCACTCTAGATAGAACCTTCAGGACAATGGATTTTAAAATGATATAATGTCAGGATCTAGAAAAGTTTGATATTTCACTCTAAGGGAAAATAAATATAATCAGGTTTATTGTATCTCATGTTTTCATACATGGAATTTCATCTACTCATCTTTGAAAAATGGTTGACAAGGGCAAGAAAGTTTTTCTGTCTTTTATGGAGTTATACAATTCAACTGGAGAAGCAGAAGAAATAAAA
>NW_007213541.1:0-843 GCF_000164805.1 Carlito syrichta
AGGCTGTGTCTAGGATGCCTCTGTGTCTTTTGTTTCACCTTTTGATGTATATAACCTAATTATAATGCATTTAAATGTTAAATCTTCACTCCAAAGTGAATATAGGATCTATGCAACATGCGCCTTTTCTTACCACACATGCACATGCCCCCATCATGAATATTCATCACAGCTCCTCCAATAACCTGTTAAATATACGTAGTTAGTCAACCCATGGAGCATAAATTTCTGTTCCATCTTTCACCCTTCTTTCCCTCAAAGCGCCTGCTTTGGTTTCTGCCAGAGCCTACACGTACCAACCTGTTGACTGTCACTTTTTATAAAAAATAAAGCTCTCCTCTCCAAATGTATGAGCCTCAAGATTCTTCACCTATCTATGATTTGGGTTATCCCTTTCTCTAAGATACTTTGAACACTCCACATTGATTCCATGTCTAGGTCCAAATGGAGAAAGAATTTAGGAACAATACACGAGGAATAGAGTCTATAATCTTTAAGCATAGAGAATTGTTTTAAAAGAATTTTAGAAACCCTCTTCCCCAGCTCAATGCATCCATGGAGTCAAAGATGAGGTATTCAGGACCCCTGAGGACAGGAGAGGAAA
This sequence comes from Carlito syrichta, assembly GCF_000164805.1. Lineage (NCBI taxonomy): Eukaryota > Metazoa > Chordata > Mammalia > Primates > Tarsiidae > Carlito > Carlito syrichta. The sequence goes on from NW_007213541.1 coordinate 605, forward strand.
GGGCATCTTCTTTCATGTCGGAGAAACATCCATGATCCTACTCAAAACTAGGTAGCCCAGAAGATAAGGACGGGGGGTGCTTTGGAAGATATCAGGACATTCTGTGAATACACAAAGGACAAGGAGCAGATGTTAAGGCAATTCTTAATCTTGTTGATGCAAACTTTCTTTCACGGATGACCTCAAGACATTGGAAATTGTATGGGAGGACAAAGAAAGGTATTAGAGATGTTTCTAGC
>NW_007213542.1:0-2047 GCF_000164805.1 Carlito syrichta
TGCCCCCATCATGAATATTCATCACAGCTCCTCCAATAACCTGTTAAATATACGTAGTTAGTCAACCCATGGAGCATAAATTTCTGTTCCATCTTTCACCCTTCTTTCCCTCAAAGCGCCTGCTTTGGTTTCTGCCAGAGCCTACACGTACCAACCTGTTGACTGTCACTTTTTATAAAAAATAAAGCTCTCCTCTCCAAATGTATGAGCCTCAAGATTCTTCACCTATCTATGATTTGGGTTATCCCTTTCTCTAAGATACTTTGAACACTCCACATTGATTCCATGTCTAGGTCCAAATGGAGAAAGAATTTAGGAACAATACACGAGGAATAGAGTCTATAATCTTTAAGCATAGAGAATTGTTTTAAAAGAATTTTAGAAACCCTCTTCCCCAGCTCAATGCATCCATGGAGTCAAAGATGAGGTATTCAGGACCCCTGAGGACAGGAGAGGAAAGGGCATCTTCTTTCATGTCGGAGAAACATCCATGATCCTACTCAAAACTAGGTAGCCCAGAAGATAAGGACGGGGGGTGCTTTGGAAGATATCAGGACATTCTGTGAATACACAAGGACAAGGAGCAGATGTTAAGGCAATTCTTAATCTTGTTGATGCAAACTTTCTTTCACGGATGACCTCAAGAACATTGGAAATTGTATGGGAGGAACAAAGAAAGGTATTAGAGATGTTTCTAGCCTCACGATCTCTTGGGGCACACAGATTTGAAGCAGTAGATCTAATCTGAAGAAATGCACAAACTAGATAGAGATAAATAACGGGCCTGAATGGCCTCCCTCCAAGTGTTTTGAAAGAACTCAAGAACGAAATTGGGGAAGTGTTGGCCAAAATGTGAAATGGAGCTTTACGATTGGCTGCTCTGCTGAGAACTGGATCAACATCAACCTGGCCCACCCACGAGATGACACCTGGCAGCCCTGGGTCAGTGAGGGGAGACTCACTTCCCAAAAGGTCATCTCAGCACTCTAGGACAGAGAGAGAAATCAGCAGAACAGTTATGTCGGGATATAAACTGTAGCATCATAGGACTACACCCTCCTGATTCCTCTAAGGGCAATCCAGCCCGGTTCATTCAACCATCTGAAGTGATTTTCCCAAAGGATAATTGGCTTAGTTGTACCACCAAAGGCTATTTAAATCAAGAGTCACTAGTCTGGAGATTGGGGGGAAATTTTTAACAAGGTTTTCCCACTGGCCGCAGATTTTTTAAAGTCCTTATGTTTTTATTTCTATAAATGGGAAGTTTGCTTTTAAATTAATTGTAAAACACGAGGGTCTCTACAGTCAACTGGTGGACTCTATAACAGACCAGCCTTCCCTTCCTTTGGTCACCCTTCCCCAAGCTGCCGGAGCCTCTTGTAGGCATCTCACTGGCCCAGATTTGAACACTTTAGCAGGAGTCCTTCACCCATGGGCTGTCCAAAGCACTTAATGAAAGAATCCTTCCTTCACTGGCTTTCATTTCAAGGCCTTCTCAGATATTTCTCCATTTGACCCCAATTTTCTTCCAATTAAAATTTATTCTCTTCTATCTCACCTCTTCAGTGAGAATCTCTCAGCCAACTATCTACTGACCCTCATCAGGCCACTACTGAAACATGTCTGTTTGACCCTGGGTGCACATTCTAACATGGAAGCTTAATAAATTTGGATTTTCCAGAAGGGCACAATCAAAATAAAGGATAAGAAACCACAGGAAGTTGAAGGAATCAGGAATATTTGGCAGAGATGAAAGAAAATAAGATCTCTCTTTGCAGATGAGGTGGTTTGAAAATGGGCCAGGTAAGATAAGCCTAAATTCACTCACTGACTCATTCATTAGTTCAACAAAGTTTTATTAAACACCTACTATGTGTCAACATCCTTTAAGATACTAGGGAGACAACAATGAAAAAGATAGAAAGGACCCTGGTCTCAAGGACTTTGCATGCCAGCAACGGCAAAACAAGAAAATAAATAAGCAAAGATGTTATGTATACAATTATAAAATTAATAAAATGAACTAGGGCAATGTGGTCACAAATAG
>NW_007213543.1:0-2047 GCF_000164805.1 Carlito syrichta
GGGGTGCTTTGGAAGATATCAGGACATTCTGTGAATACACAAGGACAAGGAGCAGATGTTAAGGCAATTCTTAATCTTGTTGATGCAAACTTTCTTTCACGGATGACCTCAAGAACATTGGAAATTGTATGGGAGGAACAAAGAAAGGTATTAGAGATGTTTCTAGCCTCACGATCTCTTGGGGCACACAGATTTGAAGCAGTAGATCTAATCTGAAGAAATGCACAAACTAGATAGAGATAAATAACGGGCCTGAATGGCCTCCCTCCAAGTGTTTTGAAAGAACTCAAGAACGAAATTGGGGAAGTGTTGGCCAAAATGTGAAATGGAGCTTTACGATTGGCTGCTCTGCTGAGAACTGGATCAACATCAACCTGGCCCACCCACGAGATGACACCTGGCAGCCCTGGGTCAGTGAGGGGAGACTCACTTCCCAAAAGGTCATCTCAGCACTCTAGGACAGAGAGAGAAATCAGCAGAACAGTTATGTCGGGATATAAACTGTAGCATCATAGGACTACACCCTCCTGATTCCTCTAAGGGCAATCCAGCCCGGTTCATTCAACCATCTGAAGTGATTTTCCCAAAGGATAATTGGCTTAGTTGTACCACCAAAGGCTATTTAAATCAAGAGTCACTAGTCTGGAGATTGGGGGGAAATTTTTAACAAGGTTTTCCCACTGGCCGCAGATTTTTTAAAGTCCTTATGTTTTTATTTCTATAAATGGGAAGTTTGCTTTTAAATTAATTGTAAAACACGAGGGTCTCTACAGTCAACTGGTGGACTCTATAACAGACCAGCCTTCCCTTCCTTTGGTCACCCTTCCCCAAGCTGCCGGAGCCTCTTGTAGGCATCTCACTGGCCCAGATTTGAACACTTTAGCAGGAGTCCTTCACCCATGGGCTGTCCAAAGCACTTAATGAAAGAATCCTTCCTTCACTGGCTTTCATTTCAAGGCCTTCTCAGATATTTCTCCATTTGACCCCAATTTTCTTCCAATTAAAATTTATTCTCTTCTATCTCACCTCTTCAGTGAGAATCTCTCAGCCAACTATCTACTGACCCTCATCAGGCCACTACTGAAACATGTCTGTTTGACCCTGGGTGCACATTCTAACATGGAAGCTTAATAAATTTGGATTTTCCAGAAGGGCACAATCAAAATAAAGGATAAGAAACCACAGGAAGTTGAAGGAATCAGGAATATTTGGCAGAGATGAAAGAAAATAAGATCTCTCTTTGCAGATGAGGTGGTTTGAAAATGGGCCAGGTAAGATAAGCCTAAATTCACTCACTGACTCATTCATTAGTTCAACAAAGTTTTATTAAACACCTACTATGTGTCAACATCCTTTAAGATACTAGGGAGACAACAATGAAAAAGATAGAAAGGACCCTGGTCTCAAGGACTTTGCATGCCAGCAACGGCAAAACAAGAAAATAAATAAGCAAAGATGTTATGTATACAATTATAAAATTAATAAAATGAACTAGGGCAATGTGGTCACAAATAGCAAAGTGGGAGTTATTTTAGGTTGGGTTAAGTTAATGAAGGCTTCTGCAAGGAAATGTCTCTTTAGGGAGAACAAAACTCCTTAATGAATTAAATGCAGAAAGGAGTAGATGCAGAAAAAATCACCAGGCACAGTGGCTCACGCCTGTCATCCCAGCACTTTGGGAGAAAGAGGCGAAAGGATTCTCTGAGCCCAGGCCTTCAAGGCCAGGCTGGGAAACTTGGCGAGACCTCATCTCTGCAATAAATCAAAAAATGTGCCGGGTGTTGTGGCATGTGCATGTAGTTCCAGCTACTTGGAAGGCTGAGCTCAGCAGATTGAGATTACAAAAAATCTACAAAAAATAAGAATTTTGTCACAAAGATGTCCTGAAGTCCAGTGCATCAGTGACCAACATGAACATCAGCACATTTAAGACAGGCCCAAAGAGAAATGCAGTCCTGATCCAAGAACAAAATCATGATCAGTAAAGAACTAGAGGAATGTGGCCATAGTGTCTTTTGGGAATATATCCCACATGGGCTTAGGACCC
>NW_007213544.1:0-718 GCF_000164805.1 Carlito syrichta
ATTAGAGGCCAAAGTTTCTGATTTTTCATAAGAAGCCAGAAGTCTGAATTTTTGAAAGTGGACAATTAGTTCAAAATAATTTACTTGCACAAGCCATAAAACTCATGTTCGTAATATTCACTAGTTTGAGTCTTTGGCCTTAAGACAAACACACAGACACAAGTATGAGCCGGGAAGTTAGATCTGGGACCCAGAGGTGCGTTTAGTCTCTGAAGGGCCCCAGGTGTTCTTTGTGATGCCTTCATACTCAGAGTTATTGAGAGGGTCCCTGTTTATGTGGCCTCTCTTTCAGGACTCCGAGAACCATAACAAGGGCAGATTCTCATTGCACTGCTTCTCCTGACTGGACTGAGTTCTTTAAGCTAATGATTTTCAAACTTGAGTGTTCAACAAAATAACCTGGAGAGCTTTTTAAAACACACATTTCCAGGCCCACCCCCACAGGTTTTAGTTTGGTGGGTCTGAAAATTTGCATTTCTTTTTTTTTTGGAGGGGGGTCAAGGTCTCATCCAGGCTGGAATGCGATCGCACGGTCACAGCCTAAACCTGCTGGGCTCAGGAAGTCTTTTCGCCTCAGTCTTCCAAGTAGCTGGAACAACAGATGCATGCCACCACTGATGGCTTATTTTTTTGGTGTATGGTAGAGACGATGTCTCGCCAAGTTGCCCAAGTCCTTTCTCGAACCCCTGGGCTCAGCCCAATTCTCCCACCTCCACCT
>NW_007213545.1:0-2047 GCF_000164805.1 Carlito syrichta
TATCAGGGCCTAAAAGCTTAAACTCCTTGGAAAGATTTTGAAAAAGAAAGATTTCAACTTGAGAGGGAATATGATAGGAAAACAAGCAAGGAAAATGTTTTTTGGTTATTTGTTGACATGTAACAAACGGCAAAGCTTAGTGGCTTAAGATCATCATTTCTTTCTTTTTTTCCCTCAGTAATGTAGATAAGGAGTTTAGGAATGGCTCCACATAGCTATCCAGGGCAACTTAGCCTGCAGTTTCCACTTCTAGAATGGGTTTTTAATCCACATAGTACTCCTTGATCTCTCTCTCTCTTCACATGTTGTCTCGTTGATATGGACTGAATGCCTGTGCCCACCCAAATTCATATGTTGAAGTCCTAATCCCCCTGTTATGGTATCAGGGAGTGAGGACTTTGAGAGGTAATTAGGTCAAGAGGATAGAACTCTCATACATGGGATTTGTGCCCTATAAAAATGAAAGACGCCATGGGATCGCTTTCTCTGTTCTCTCAGGGGAAGACACCATCTGCAAACCAAAAAACAGGTCTTCATCAGACATCAGATCTGCTGGCATTTTGACCTTGGATTTTCCGGCCTCCAGAACTATGAGAAATACATTTCTGTTTTTTAAATCTTCCATTTTATAGAATTCTGTTTTAGAAGTCCCAGCTGACCAAGACACTCACCCCTCCCCAGGGTCTCTACAGATGAATTATGCTTCTTACAACTAGATGGCTTTAAGACGGTGGCTTTCGAAGACTGGTGTGCTAACAGACCCTGGCATAAGCTTATAGTCCTGTCTTAAAAGTCTCAGCATGCCACTTATGCTGTATTCTATGAGCCAAGCAAGTCACTAAGGCCAGTCAAGTTCAATGGGAGAAGTAGCAAAAAAATTGGGGATGACTTTAACCTATTATATAGTCTGCCTTTGACCATAAATTATTTACATTCCTCCCAAACACATGTGAGGGGGGACCACAAAAACCCAGAATTATTTTTTAGAGGGCAGGCCCTTTGCAATACAGGCTTCCCCTACTAGGTAAAGGTTCTAAGAACACATCAACATCTGTGTACCAGCTAGCATTGTCATGAGAGGCTGTGTTTGGCTTCAATGAATTTTTTTTTGGAAATGCTTTCAGCGTGCTTACCCATTTCAGGATGGGTGATTTACAAGTGCACCTGCCCACACCACGCTGAGTGTCCAGCAGTTTTTGATCAAAAATGGCATGATCCCTGATCTTACTCCGAGTGACTTTTTTTTTGCTTCCCTGGATGAAGAAAACCCTCAGAAGGAAATGTTTTGCCAATGTAGAAGAGGTGAAACAAGAAATGGCAGAAGCACTAAAGGACATCAAAACTGATGAGTTTAAAAACTATTTTGAGCAGTGGAAAAAGTATCTTGATAGGTGTATTGCATCAAACAGAGAGTACTTTGAAGGTGACTGGTGTTTAAACACAATTTTTAATAGATAAATTCTGTGTTCTGGGGGATCCCCTCTTGTAATACAGTCTATATATCCCAAACCTGTCAGATCTCATCATTTTCCAGCATTGGCTTGAGTCATAGGAACTAGATCCAATTGTGGATAAGTTGCTCGAGTGAAGCTCCCTGATTACAACTCCCCTCAACCTGAAGACCTGCAAATTAGAGACAAATTTCCTCCCCCTCCCCCTAACACTCAACATGGTTGAGCTGGCATAGGAGAACCACAAAAGGTACTCTGGATCAAAAGGAGGGAAACAGAGTCATGTAGGTAATAGTAGGTAAATAATAATTGTGAAATCCAGCTGGCACATGTGATTGGTTCCTAGATTAGAGCCCAGTCCTGCTCCCTGAAAATGATTCTTTGTGGCTGTTTGCTCTACCCTGTGGATTCTTGGCTCTGTCCACTGAGTCTTTATTCCTTCTCCATAAGAAATGGTCTCCTTTTCCAGTTTAGTAGTTTTCTTAGCCTGCTCTCTCCTCAAAGAAACTCAATGGTTCAAAAGCCTCTTTTCATTATATAATATCTTTTCCCTGTCATTTCCAACTAATATAATATAATATAATCTGTTGGTCAGA
>NW_007213546.1:0-797 GCF_000164805.1 Carlito syrichta
AAAAAGCATTTTCAACCGAAGTGAAAACATTGTCATCCCAACAAACACATGGTGGCTGCAGCAAGAGGAAGAGCTGATAATACTTCAGGCAATACTACAGTCAATGAAGATACTCATTACCTTCTCTTGTTATGTCAAGAGTGACTGCCATTGCATAGCCCCAGCAACTGAGGATAAGAATGGCAGCAAACATCTACAAGAATCTGGGCTTTTAAATGAGGCCATCCTACACTCTCACACCAACGAGACCTTTAACAGGGTGCTCTGGGCAGCCCAGTCTTGTTGATAGCAGCAGTTCTTAACCGATTGGCATCAACTCAGTAATTATTTCTTGCCTTTTGCTCTGCCTCTTTGTTTACTCAGCCCCGACCTGTTTTTAAACTTGAACTTCCCAAACTACATTTATCACTTAAATGTAAGGACTGCTTGGACTGTATTTGATTGAATTTATGGACGTTGTTTTGAAATCACCTTCTGGATCTAGCCCCAGACATCAGCCTGCTTGGCCAGAGCCTCTGGGCTCACCCGAACCCTTCGTGGACCAAACACTGCTCTACCCTGAGTCACTACCCTTAGATTTCACTACAGTCTCCTTTGGTCATTGGAAACCTGGGGAACAGAGCCTTGACTCTTTGTGCCAATCAATGTGGGAATAGTATGAACTCAAATTAACTCCTTTGAGCCTGCCTTCACTTTCACCTTCAGTCTAGAAAAGAATTTGGTTGGAAGAAATCATCTAGATGTTTTCTGGAAGAGCATGATGTCTTCTTGCTCAGTAGACACAGATGTCAAGAGTA
>NW_007213547.1:0-2047 GCF_000164805.1 Carlito syrichta
AACTGAGGATAAGAATGGCAGCAAACATCTACAAGAATCTGGGCTTTTAAATGAGGCCATCCTACACTCTCACACCAACGAGACCTTTAACAGGGTGCTCTGGGCAGCCCAGTCTTGTTGATAGCAGCAGTTCTTAACCGATTGGCATCAACTCAGTAATTATTTCTTGCCTTTTGCTCTGCCTCTTTGTTTACTCAGCCCCGACCTGTTTTTAAACTTGAACTTCCCAAACTACATTTATCACTTAAATGTAAGGACTGCTTGGACTGTATTTGATTGAATTTATGGACGTTGTTTTGAAATCACCTTCTGGATCTAGCCCCAGACATCAGCCTGCTTGGCCAGAGCCTCTGGGCTCACCCGAACCCTTCGTGGACCAAACACTGCTCTACCCTGAGTCACTACCCTTAGATTTCACTACAGTCTCCTTTGGTCATTGGAAACCTGGGGAACAGAGCCTTGACTCTTTGTGCCAATCAATGTGGGAATAGTATGAACTCAAATTAACTCCTTTGAGCCTGCCTTCACTTTCACCTTCAGTCTAGAAAAGAATTTGGTTGGAAGAAATCATCTAGATGTTTTCTGGAAGAGCATGATGTCTTCTTGCTCAGTAGACACAGATGTCAAGAGTATGATTTGTACCTGTTCCTGCTCTGTTACCTGTCCAGCCCTTGAGTCAAAGACCCTGAAAGGCCATCAGGAGCCCCTTGTCTACCAGTTAGTAGGGATCTCAGATCATCAGTTGCTCTTATATGTGGTGTGCCCAGTTCACAGGGGTATGTAGTCCTGGGGGCCCAGGAAGGCATCAGGCTGCAGCTTCACCAGTCTCACTTTGAGTTTAACTGCCCTCTGTTCTGTTCTCTGGTTTCTGAATTTCCCCTGGGGCTTGTTGTCTATCCCTAGAAGTCAGCCAGCCCTGTTGTTCAAGTCCCTAATGTCTCTATCTTCTATACCTTGCATTGTAAATATAAGATACATTAGCTCCCTGACCTGTATGTTGCTTTTGTCAACTTACATTGCCCTTTCAAAACTATGGCTTAGATGCTCATCAGATACTAGAAAATATAGTTATCTAGAAAACCCACCCAGAGCCCTCAAATGTGATATTAAATAAACCAGGCTCCACCTGACTCCACCACCTGAATTTCATGGTTTGGGCTGCTAGCCTTTTCCTCCAGGGAGCTAGATCTCTTGTCCTGGGTAATTTCTCCAAGAAAAGTCTCAGCAAGCTCTTCTCTCCCCAACATGGACTTTTTGAATCCTCACGGCCCTGCCAAGACATGTAGTTATATCATTTCCTGAGATGGGGCCTTTCTTGGGCTATTACATTGTCAAATTTAACAAGAATGAGACATCAAGTTCTACCCATCACATTGGCGAAGATGAACATGATTGGCAATGCTTAGAAAGGGTGCAGGGAAACAAATACTCTGAGGCAGCATTTATGGAAGAGTACCTTAGTATACCTCCTTATAATTTTGGAGGGCAGTTGAAGATATGTATCAAGCTTTTGACCTCAACAGTTTTCTTCTAGGAATTTATCAACGAGTTAACCGGACGAACTTTCAAAAATATATATGCAAAGTAATGCTCTTTCACTGATGTTCCTGATAGCAAAAAAAAGGGATTTGTTAAATAATTTGTTACATTCATACAAAGCAATACAGTACAGCTGTTAAAAAAAACTTGTTATAGAGCAACATGCATTAATATGGAAAGATGTCCACATCAAATTGCTGAGTAAAGAAGCAATCTATGCAGTAGCTTGTCTAAGATGATTCGAGTAAATGGATTTCATATATGTGTGTTACGGGGGGAAAGAGAGTATTATGTGCATATGTACATACATGCACTTCAGATAGGTCACAGTCTAGCAGTGATGGCAGACACATACAAAAAAGACAATTATGGAATTGCCTGTTATACAGGTTATTGGAGAACTAGAAGGAGTGGCCAAGGGAAGTCTTCTAAAACAGTGCCAGCAAAGCTGGAAACTGAAGGATGAATTGAGGAGTTGGCAGGGGAAGATGCAGAGATCCTAGTGGAG
>NW_007213548.1:0-795 GCF_000164805.1 Carlito syrichta
ACTCAGTAATTATTTCTTGCCTTTTGCTCTGCCTCTTTGTTTACTCAGCCCCGACCTGTTTTTAAACTTGAACTTCCCAAACTACATTTATCACTTAAATGTAAGGACTGCTTGGACTGTATTTGATTGAATTTATGGACGTTGTTTTGAAATCACCTTCTGGATCTAGCCCCAGACATCAGCCTGCTTGGCCAGAGCCTCTGGGCTCACCCGAACCCTTCGTGGACCAAACACTGCTCTACCCTGAGTCACTACCCTTAGATTTCACTACAGTCTCCTTTGGTCATTGGAAACCTGGGGAACAGAGCCTTGACTCTTTGTGCCAATCAATGTGGGAATAGTATGAACTCAAATTAACTCCTTTGAGCCTGCCTTCACTTTCACCTTCAGTCTAGAAAAGAATTTGGTTGGAAGAAATCATCTAGATGTTTTCTGGAAGAGCATGATGTCTTCTTGCTCAGTAGACACAGATGTCAAGAGTATGATTTGTACCTGTTCCTGCTCTGTTACCTGTCCAGCCCTTGAGTCAAAGACCCTGAAAGGCCATCAGGAGCCCCTTGTCTACCAGTTAGTAGGGATCTCAGATCATCAGTTGCTCTTATATGTGGTGTGCCCAGTTCACAGGGGTATGTAGTCCTGGGGGCCCAGGAAAGGCATCAGGCTGCAGCTTCACCAGTCTCACTTTGAGTTTAATGCCCTCTGTTCTGTTCTCTGGTTTCTGATTTCCCCTGGGGCTTGTTGTCTATCCCTAGAAGTCAGCCAGCCCTGTTGTTCAAGTCCCTAATGTCTCTATCT
>NW_007213549.1:0-2632 GCF_000164805.1 Carlito syrichta
TGTCTATCCCTAGAAGTCAGCCAGCCCTGTTGTTCAAGTCCCTAATGTCTCTATCTTCTATACCTTGCATTGTAAATATAAGATACATTAGCTCCCTGACCTGTATGTTGCTTTTGTCAACTTACATTGCCCTTTCAAAACTATGGCTTAGATGCTCATCAGATACTAGAAAATATAGTTATCTAGAAAACCCACCCAGAGCCCTCAAATGTGATATTAAATAAACCAGGCTCCACCTGACTCCACCACCTGAATTTCATGGTTTGGGCTGCTAGCCTTTTCCTCCAGGGAGCTAGATCTCTTGTCCTGGGTAATTTCTCCAAGAAAAGTCTCAGCAAGCTCTTCTCTCCCCAACATGGACTTTTTGAATCCTCACGGCCCTGCCAAGACATGTAGTTATATCATTTCCTGAGATGGGGCCTTTCTTGGGCTATTACATTGTCAAATTTAACAAGAATGAGACATCAAGTTCTACCCATCACATTGGCGAAGATGAACATGATTGGCAATGCTTAGAAAGGGTGCAGGGAAACAAATACTCTGAGGCAGCATTTATGGAAGAGTACCTTAGTATACCTCCTTATAATTTTGGAGGGCAGTTGAAGATATGTATCAAGCTTTTGACCTCAACAGTTTTCTTCTAGGAATTTATCAACGAGTTAACCGGACGAACTTTCAAAAATATATATGCAAAGTAATGCTCTTTCACTGATGTTCCTGATAGCAAAAAAAAGGGATTTGTTAAATAATTTGTTACATTCATACAAAGCAATACAGTACAGCTGTTAAAAAAAACTTGTTATAGAGCAACATGCATTAATATGGAAAGATGTCCACATCAAATTGCTGAGTAAAGAAGCAATCTATGCAGTAGCTTGTCTAAGATGATTCGAGTAAATGGATTTCATATATGTGTGTTACGGGGGGAAAGAGAGTATTATGTGCATATGTACATACATGCACTTCAGATAGGTCACAGTCTAGCAGTGATGGCAGACACATACAAAAAAGACAATTATGGAATTGCCTGTTATACAGGTTATTGGAGAACTAGAAGGAGTGGCCAAGGGAAGTCTTCTAAAACAGTGCCAGCAAAGCTGGAAACTGAAGGATGAATTGAGGAGTTGGCAGGGGAAGATGCAGAGATCCTAGTGGAGGTGTCTAGTAAATGGCTGGGTGTGTGGGCCTCAGATCACAGCTGTGATCTAGATATCGTAAGCCTTCTGCTCTATCCACCGGGTCACTGGCCAAAAGTCACAAGAGGACACAGAAAGCTTCACTGAAATGAGTCATATCGATGGGCCATTGGGAGAAAGGTAGACTTGGTTGGGAGCATTTTACTTTGGCCCTACACCCATTGTATGAGGTGGAGAGAGGTTCCACTGTCTCTAAGTGACTTTCCAAGTTCTCCTTCTCTTGCCTGCCCTGCTGTGCCCTACAGCAAAATGACACTTGGTCACACAATCCATTCCATAGTTAAACTTTCACTATATTAAAATTGCTCTGAATAACTCTGGGGGGAAAATTGTATCTGTCTCCATTCATCTTCAATGGCTTTTACACCTCACTCGACATAACTGTCTCCTTTGATTAAATCTCCATTAGGGCTCTGTTCCATATTCAGCAGCTCTATAAGCCAATTAACCCACCATTCCATAGGTTAGGACAAAGAGCAGTGCTTCTTTAGAGAGGGAGAGAGAGAGAGAGAGAAGAGAGAGAGGAAAGGAGGGAGGAAGAGAAATACAGGAAAGAGAAACCTATCTCCTCTGCTATGGCTACAGTTAATCAGTGTTTATCTTATACTCTCATTTCCCAACATGATACTTTCATTTCTCTAAGGGCAATGGTAGGTACTTTGGCAGCAAGATGCAATGTCGGGCCTGGAAAGTCCAAACTTGGCATATTAATTATGCTAGACTCCATAGATGCTGAGATACAATTTCTTAAACCGAATGATGTTTGGAAATGTTCTAATCTCTCTTTTTCTCCTTTATCAGTTAGAATCCCCAAGGGTGCCCACCCCTAGGCTCAGCCTTCAGACTCTGCCCGAGTCTGCATATTAGAAGCCCATCTCCACTAGTATAAGTCTAGTCTAGTCTTATGGCCCTATACCTGGGCCCAATGGGTCTGGAGGCAGAGGTCTGGGTGTCCACAAATCACAAAGTTACTTTCTGCCCATGAACCACCCATCATCTCCTCCAACTGGATCAGATAAGTAAGACGGACTTCTGCTTGGAGACTTGGCCAAGATTCTAACCTTCTTTAAGGGCCGGTGCTCCTACATGGTTCTGATTCCCCAGCTGGTACTCAGGGACCCCATCACTTCCCTAGTTTTGGTAGTTTCTTTCCCTGAGGAGTGGACCCAACAACTTTCAGCTTCTGACCGTGGCTAGAGTTCTGCCCTTAGAAGATGGTGTCTGTCTACATTTTGATGTTGCTTGAAGCTGAGGAACTCAATTGATTCCTAGTAGCCTGGTGACTTCAAGAACACCAATTATTTGAGACCTTAAATGTCCCAACAACCTGGGTTCATGGCTGGGATGCATGAAGTGAACTTGAGCAAGAATTCATGTCAGGTCTTGCACTGAGGCCAGTGCTCATGATTTGGATGCAGTGGCTGAGTCAAAAAGCA
>NW_007213550.1:0-2108 GCF_000164805.1 Carlito syrichta
CAGGGAAACAAATACTCTGAGGCAGCATTTATGGAAGAGTACCTTAGTATACCTCCTTATAATTTTGGAGGGCAGTTGAAGATATGTATCAAGCTTTTGACCTCAACAGTTTTCTTCTAGGAATTTATCAACGAGTTAACCGGACGAACTTTCAAAAATATATATGCAAAGTAATGCTCTTTCACTGATGTTCCTGATAGCAAAAAAAAGGGATTTGTTAAATAATTTGTTACATTCATACAAAGCAATACAGTACAGCTGTTAAAAAAAACTTGTTATAGAGCAACATGCATTAATATGGAAAGATGTCCACATCAAATTGCTGAGTAAAGAAGCAATTTATGCAGTAGCTTGTCTAAGATGATTCGAGTAAATGGATTTCATATATGTGTGTTACGGGGGGAAAGAGAGTATTATGTGCATATGTACATACATGCACTTCAGATAGGTCACAGTCTAGCAGTGATGGCAGACACATACAAAAAAGACAATTATGGAATTGCCTGTTATACAGGTTATTGGAGAACTAGAAGGAGTGGCCAAGGGAAGTCTTCTAAAACAGTGCCAGCAAAGCTGGAAACTGAAGGATGAATTGAGGAGTTGGCAGGGGAAGATGCAGAGATCCTAGTGGAGGTGTCTAGTAAATGGCTGGGTGTGTGGGCCTCAGATCACAGCTGTGATCTAGATATCGTAAGCCTTCTGCTCTATCCACCGGGTCACTGGCCAAAAGTCACAAGAGGACACAGAAAGCTTCACTGAAATGAGTCATATCGATGGGCCATTGGGAGAAAGGTAGACTTGGTTGGGAGCATTTTACTTTGGCCCTACACCCATTGTATGAGGTGGAGAGAGGTTCCACTGTCTCTAAGTGACTTTCCAAGTTCTCCTTCTCTTGCCTGCCCTGCTGTGCCCTACAGCAAAATGACACTTGGTCACACAATCCATTCCATAGTTAAACTTTCACTATATTAAAATTGCTCTGAATAACTCTGGGGGGAAAATTGTATCTGTCTCCATTCATCTTCAATGGCTTTTACACCTCACTCGACATAACTGTCTCCTTTGATTAAATCTCCATTAGGGCTCTGTTCCATATTCAGCAGCTCTATAAGCCAATTAACCCACCATTCCATAGGTTAGGACAAAGAGCAGTGCTTCTTTAGAGAGGGAGAGAGAGAGAGAGAGAAGAGAGAGAGGAAAGGAGGGAGGAAGAGAAATACAGGAAAGAGAAACCTATCTCCTCTGCTATGGCTACAGTTAATCAGTGTTTATCTTATACTCTCATTTCCCAACATGATACTTTCATTTCTCTAAGGGCAATGGTAGGTACTTTGGCAGCAAGATGCAATGTCGGGCCTGGAAAGTCCAAACTTGGCATATTAATTATGCTAGACTCCATAGATGCTGAGATACAATTTCTTAAACCGAATGATGTTTGGAAATGTTCTAATCTCTCTTTTTCTCCTTTATCAGTTAGAATCCCCAAGGGTGCCCACCCCTAGGCTCAGCCTTCAGACTCTGCCCGAGTCTGCATATTAGAAGCCCATCTCCACTAGTATAAGTCTAGTCTAGTCTTATGGCCCTATACCTGGGCCCAATGGGTCTGGAGGCAGAGGTCTGGGTGTCCACAAATCACAAAGTTACTTTCTGCCCATGAACCACCCATCATCTCCTCCAACTGGATCAGATAAGTAAGACGGACTTCTGCTTGGAGACTTGGCCAAGATTCTAACCTTCTTTAAGGGCCGGTGCTCCTACATGGTTCTGATTCCCCAGCTGGTACTCAGGGACCCCATCACTTCCCTAGTTTTGGTAGTTTCTTTCCCTGAGGAGTGGACCCAACAACTTTCAGCTTCTGACCGTGGCTAGAGTTCTGCCCTTAGAAGATGGTGTCTGTCTACATTTTGATGTTGCTTGAAGCTGAGGAACTCAATTGATTCCTAGTAGCCTGGTGACTTCAAGAACACCAATTATTTGAGACCTTAAATGTCCCAACAACCTGGGTTCATGGCTGGGATGCATGAAGTGAACTTGAGCAAGAATTCATGTCAGGTCTTGCACTGAGGCCAGTGCTCATGATTTGGATGCAGTGGCTGAGTCAAAAAGCA
>NW_007213551.1:0-684 GCF_000164805.1 Carlito syrichta
CATTCAGTTAAACCAGCTGCTTCCAAGTGATGGTGTATGTGGCAAGTTCAGTAAATTCTATTGGCACGGGTCCATTGTTGCACTTCCTTTGCTGTGAAATGAGTTCCCAGATCAGACACAATGTTGAAATAGAGTGCACTGATGGTAGAGAAGGCATTTTGGTGCTATCAGAAGCATTATAAGCAGTGAAGGCAAATCTGTTTCCAGAATACATGATTATTCTGTTGAAGATGAATCTTTGCTCTTTCCATGATGGAAGAGACCCAATGCAATCAGCCTGTGACCAGTGGGTTCACTGCCCTGGGAATGGTGCCATAGCGGGGATTCAGTGTTGTTCTTTGCTCTTGAAAGATTAAGCACTTGGCAGTAGTGTGGGCAAGGTAAGCCTTGGTAAGGGGAACCAGGTTGTTGAACACATGCATGGCCTCTATCCCTACCTCTATGGTCACTTTGTTTATGGGTCCATTGAGCAAGTACTGGGGTGGCTGGGCAAAGATGCTAGCTGACATCCACAGAGTATGCCATTTATCCACCCTTCTCCTCTGCAGTGGATACTTTTAATGCATCAGATGTATTCAGAGAAAAGACACAAATATCATCATTGTGTGTGCACATTCAGAGAAGTCCATCCATACATCTCTTTCCCACACTTCTTTGTCATCTATTTCCCAGTTCCACTGGTTC
>NW_007213552.1:0-1169 GCF_000164805.1 Carlito syrichta
AAGGCATTTTGGTGCTATCAGAAGCATTATAAGCAGTGAAGGCAAATCTGTTTCCAGAATACATGATTATTCTGTTGAAGATGAATCTTTGCTCTTTCCATGATGGAAGAGACCCAATGCAATCAGCCTGTGACCAGTGGGTTCACTGCCCTGGGAATGGTGCCATAGCGGGGATTCAGTGTTGTTCTTTGCTCTTGAAAGATTAAGCACTTGGCAGTAGTGTGGGCAAGGTAAGCCTTGGTAAGGGGAACCAGGTTGTTGAACACATGCATGGCCTCTATCCCTACCTCTATGGTCACTTTGTTTATGGGTCCATTGAGCAAGTACTGGGGTGGCTGGGCAAAGATGCTAGCTGACATCCACAGAGTATGCCATTTATCCACCCTTCTCCTCTGCAGTGGATACTTTTAATGCATCAGATGTATTCAGAGAAAAGACACAAATATCATCATTGTGTGTGCACATTCAGAGAAGTCCATCCATACATCTCTTTCCCACACTTCTTTGTCATCTATTTCCCAGTTCCACTGGTTCCAAGTCACAGATGGTATAGACAAACCATTAGGGTCTGCCTATTCTGGTCATCTCTCACTCCAGAGGAGTTGGAAAAATAAAGATACTGTTTCAATATGCCCCTTTGGAGGAGTTTCCTGCACCACTGCCTTTCAAACCTCTGAATAGAGCTGGGAAAGCCATCTGTGCTGTAAAAGATGGACTCTAGATAGGCCTTCTACAGGATCTTGTCTGGGAACATACCGGAACCTGGAGGAAAACCCTGTCTCTCCAGCATTCCCTACCAACAGAAATTAGCATTGTGATAGCTAGCAAAAGAAGCCTATTTCAAGGGACCAGCTCCACCTTCACAGAGCAGGCATAGAGAGTGAATTTGGAACTGAGAGGCAATACTTCAATTACGGCACAGGTACTATAGAATTGGTCCAGCTTAGGTCAGAAACCCTTCTATCAATCACTGTGTCTACGGCACCTCCCATTTGAACTCTCATTAATTTGGAAGTTGGCAGAAAAGGGAAGTTTTTCCTCCAAAATAAGGGAAGCACTCTTTCCAAAAAAGGAGAGGCGTTCTGGGCTAACAAAATGAAAATGTTCCCTACACTTCGCCCTTTGGCTGCTCAGTGCATGCATGAACACACACACACACACACACACAC
>NW_007213553.1:0-757 GCF_000164805.1 Carlito syrichta
TGGCACTGTGCGCTTATATTGGCAGCACTGAACAAGAAACTTGGTAGGGTTTCATAACCTGGGTATAACAATGTCTCACAGCTGTGTTCATGTCAACATGTGTAGTGTCTTGCTGAGTGGTATTCATTATTGTTGTTGCATGTTTTTGTGTGTCATCATGAGATTGTAGAACTTGAGTTAGAGCAATTAACAAACATTAAATTTCTTGTTCGACTTAGCAAGAGTGAAAATTAAATCAGGGACATGCTAGTCCAAGTTTATGGGGATACTGCCGGAAGAAACAGCAATGTACAAATGGGTTAAATGTTTTTCTAAAAGGAGAGAAAGCATCACTGATGAGAGGCCAGGACATCCAGTAACAAGCAAAACTGATGAAAACATTGCAAAAATTCATCAAATTGTGCATCAGAATCATCAACTGACTGTGAGAGGCATAGCAGACCAAATAAACATTGATAGAGAAACAGAAAAATCTTAACTGAAAATCTTGGCATGAGAAAGATGTGTGCAAAATGGTCTCAAAGGAGCTCTTGCATCACAACAATGCACCAACTCACACAGCACTGTTTGTAAGGGAGATTTTAGTCAGTAAACAAATAACTGTATTGGACACCCTCTCTACTCACCTGATCTGCCCCCCTCTGCGACTTTTTTACTTATCTAAAGACAAAGGAAACATTGCAAGTAAGGACGTCAAGGGTAATATTAATACAACAGCTCTGATGACCACTCCAGAAAAAGAGTTCAAAAATTGCTT
>NW_007213554.1:0-2047 GCF_000164805.1 Carlito syrichta
ATGTCAAGTTATCACTATTAATTTTTATCCCCAGGTAGATGTGTCCCCTGAGGTCAGAGGCTAATTTTCATCCTGTGTGTATGCCCAGGTGAAACTGGGCCACATACTCTTAGAAAAAGGACGTAGATGACCTCACTCCACCCTGCTGCTGAAGCCCTGACCCAGGTGAAGGCAGAATGTGAGCGCCCCACAGCGCAGAACTGGAGGGAGGAAAAAAGCAAGCAAGAAAGAAAGACAAAGAGTTCAGGAAACAGGGCAGGAGGGGGAATCCATGCAGGGACCCCCTTCAGGAATCCCAGCAGAGAAAAATGCCAGTTGACCCTCCCAATTAGGGGAGAATGAGTCTTTTTATTACAAAATGTATTTCAAAGGGTCACTAAGTTTCTTTGCCTCTTGAGACTGTTCTCAGGTCCCCCGTTCCTCCCCGACATTCCAATTTACCTGAGAGGGCCAAGGACTCTGCATTTCTGAAAAGAACTCTGGGTATCCTGGAATGGCAGCTCCTGCCTGGGCTTGGGGTCAGATGGTGCTGGGTTTGATTCTCTTTTCTTTCACCCCTCCCTGAGGGGTTTGGCAGGACCTGGTCAGTCTGCCCATTGAACCTAGAATTCCCTCTTCTGTGAAAGTAGAGGGAAACGGCTCGCTCTGGGGGCTGCAAGGAGACACAGTCTTACAAGAACACAGAGCAGAGCAGCGTCCCAGACTACCACCCTGCATTCAGGGTGGTAAACACCCACAGGATGCCGGGCTTTGAATTGAAAGCTCGGGTCACGGCTCACTCTCCCCAGGTGACTTTGTCTAACTCACTTCTCTAGCCAGGTCCTCGTCTTGCCATCTGTCTAAGTGGCTATTTGACGTGTTACCTGTAACGCCTGGCGATGGCATGTTCATTCCATATCATTCGTCCCCTTCTCCCCAAAAATGAGAACCTTTAGTGCATTCTCTTGTTGCAGTATCATGGTGACAGGCATTGCTGCTCCATGGGGGAAGTCACCTAGGCAAGAGAGCCGCTCTAGCCCTGAGCTGAGCGAGCACACGGACACTCAGAGTGACCACAGTCATGGCTGCAAAGCCCCAGCTGGTGCCAGAAACCGGGGGAAGCAGAGAAGCCGGGACCTGGCAGTGCAGGGGCTGAATGTTACCAGGAGTGGTCAGCCCCAGACCTGGGGATTTCAGACCAAGGCAGGATCAAGAACAGTTGGTGAAAGAGCAGAAACAGTGCTAGGCCCAGAGGTGACCCACAGACAGCTCAGAGAAGGATCATTGACAAGAGCAGAAAGCCCAGAAGACACTCTGGGCCCACTTTGAGGTTGCTTTTCCAAGGGCTAAGTGAGGGTGGAACCCCAGCCCAGGGGATTCATGAGAACAGGTATCTTTAATTGTGTTTTTCTGTGTGAATAGATCTGAGGGCGGGGAACTCTGAACGGGTCATTGCGTTGCAGGGAGAATTTGGGAGGTGGATGGGGCACAAGGAAGTTGTAATTTAATGAAGGGATGGTCAGTTAGGACTTGGGGAAAGGGATGTCCCAAAGCCAACAGGCACAAGCAAAAAAGGGGGGTTCCATGCCCGAGTGAGCCCGAGAGCCTTAGTCATGTCACAGTGCAACTCATTCGTAGAACAGCAAGCAGAGACGAGGGACATGGTCCCCAAACAGTATTCTCCTTTCATCTCTGCCTGCCAAACTGTTTGTGGTTTGAACTCAATTCCACCCTGTCAGCTCAATGTCTCTTCTCCGAGTTGTCATAGGATCAGAGACCTTTATGTGATGACCAGTCATCTCTTCTTTGGATTTATAGATGGGGAAACCATGGAAGGCTGTGGGACTTCTTAGGGCAGATCCTGGCAGACCTGAGACTAGAACTCATGCATTTGTCCAAACAGTTATTGAGTGCTTGCTGTATCCCCAACACTGTTAAGCACCAGGTGCAGAAGGCCGGCTAGTACATGGCTGACATCTCTGGGGTGGCAGAAAAATAGCCCACCTCCCAAGGTGCAGCACTGGTCTTGGACACCGTGTCCACAGGGGAGAAATGTGTTTAGGGACCC
>NW_007213555.1:0-799 GCF_000164805.1 Carlito syrichta
CCTTCCGCCTCCGCCTTCCCTGTAGCTGGAACTACAGGCGTGCACTACCACGTCCGGCTGATTTTTTGATTGATTGTAGAAGTGAGGTCTCGCCAAGTTGCCCAGGCGGGTCTCGAACCGGCGGGCTCAGGCCATCCACTCACCTCAGCCTCCCAAAGGCACGGGATTACAGGCTGAGCCACCGAGCCGGGCTCCTTAATCTTTTTAGTCGTGGAATAAGAACCCGAGGTTCTGCTTTAAACTGACAGTGGAGTTCAAAACTCCTGCAACAGTAATCTATAATTAAAGCCCTGTTTTGAGAGCAATTTTATTCCATAGAAAAAAGTGAAAATATAGTATTAAATGAAAAATATAGACTTCTGGGAATAGGATGGGTTAGATACTCTGGTAGACCTTTTTAAACAAAATATTTGGTAAATGCTTAAATATGAAATATGCTTTCACAAATTCTTAGTCTCAAAGAGATTTCTGTGGTTAAGAATGGAGACGGGGGAATGACCAAGTAATATATCAAGCATTCAACCCATTAGAGAATGCAGGAAGTTTATAAACAGCTCTGGAGTCTACTACACCCACAGAGAGAATGATTACTTAAAAAATAAATCTCTGAAGAAGCAGAAACCAAGGAGCAATTTCTTGAAACTAAGTCCAGTAGTTGCTTTATGAATGTACATGACGCATGATGTGATAACCTGCCTGTAGTCCCAACTACTTGAGAGGAGGATCCCTTGAGGCCAAGAGTTTGAGGTTACAATGAGCTATGATCAGGACTATGAGATCCAATGCCCATCAGCCTGGG
>NW_007213556.1:0-2047 GCF_000164805.1 Carlito syrichta
TAGCTCTCAAGTAGTTCAAGGAGTTGCCAAAGGCAACAGTCAAGTAAATTGCTGGTGATGAAGCAGTGAGTAGAGAAGAGTGATGCAGGAAGTGCTAACCTGGGCCCCAGGAAAGGCCTCCCAGAGAAGGGACTCCTGAGTTGGCTCCTAGGGGATTTACTGTAGCTTCATGCCACTAGAGATTGGGTGGCCACCCTTTTGTCCACAGCAGCTCTCCTGATTCTCCCTGAATCTCCAACAAGCTTCTTGGACCTTCTTGGAAGATATTTTAAGCATGTGAGTCAAGAATAATTGCCTATAATCCTAAGAGTGTCAGGGATCTAAAGTACCCATACAGTACTTACCATTTCCTATCTCTGTTTCTGTCTTACATCCTCAAAGAAATAATAAACTCTTTCAGCCAAAAATCAGGCCATCTATTTTTTTTTCATCTCTCACAGAACTAGGCATATACAAGGTGCTCTACAAACATTAGTTGATCCAGAATTAGTTGGTTTCATTTGATTTGTCATTGACCTTCAGTATTTGACAGGGAAAGCAAGGTATGTCCCGGTAGAAAGATCATCAATTGGCTATAGATCAATAGGTTAAAGAATCAATGGTTTAAATTTCAGTTATGCCACTCATACCCAATGTGATTTGGGGCAAGTTACTTAAACCCTCTAGGTTTTATTATTTTCACAATATTAGGATATATTTCCTTCTCAGTGCTATGGTGAGAATTGAATGTGAAAAGGCATGCAAACAATATTGAACATAGTAGGTTCTCAATAAGAATTTGTTCCTTATAATAATGGCAGTATAAGTGGATTGATTAGAGTGTGCCAAGCAAGTGGCTAGAGCACTTTACATGCATTATCTCTTTAATCCTCTCACTGGCTCCATAAAATGGTCCAACCATCACTCCTATTAAGCAAAAAGAAACATGAGGCTCAGAGAGTGCTGATCATGTTCCCAGTACCATTTACTGGTTTGAAATGGAGCTGCACTCTGAGCCTGACTTTCTCCTATGCCTCTACTCATGACTTTGATCTCTCACATATGGTCTCCATCTCTCCCTACAGAGAAAGACATCCAAACCTTGAAAAGTTATGCAACTCTACTCAAGGAGATGAGGCTGATCACTGACCACCATGCTGTGCTGAAAAATGAATTCTGGTAAAAAGGATCTTCTCACCACAGTTAGGCAACAGAGCCCAATACTTACACTCCTTTTTATAATTGGAAATGATGTGTCATGAGAATACATGGAAAGTTTCAACAATGCCTACACCACTGTTTCTCTGTTGCTGGTGACTTAGCTTTTCCATTAAGAACCACAAGGGAAGGAGAGCAACAAAATCCCAGCATGTCCCATCACCCAGTACAGAAAGCCCTCCCCCAAGAAGGTTCTGAGGTGTCAGAAAACACATTTGGACTTTGCAGTTGGCGTGAGAATAAAGCACTGTGTAGTCTGGTTCTTGTCCTCACCATATTCTGTCAAAGTACATAATTTACAGGTCATGCCCATGGGGACATCTGGACTCTGTCACTATCCCTGAGGATCTATGCCAGTCTGAACCAACTGACAGAGTTAAAGAATCTCAGAATTAAAATGCAGCTTGGCTGACTTAACTGACAGAGTGAAGATGGATAACATAATATTATTACCGCTAAAATGTTCTGAAGCTTTTCTGTGTGACAATCCCTTGAAGAAGGACTTTGCATTCATTCTCTCATTAGTAATCATAACATTCCTATAGAAAAGAAAATATAACAATGCTATATATGAAAGTCGTGAGCCATAATAATTTGGTCAAAAAGGGCAAACCTTAAGGTTAATATGAAAACTTTCCTTTAGCCAATGGGTCCAGCTCCCTACCTTCTCAGTGTCTGTTTGCTGTTATTTACAATTCCCTCTCCTTGATCTTTATAATCTTACCCTGGCAGGGTAGATATTAAATGAAAGAAACAGGAAGACACATTTTTGGAGAATCTATTCTTTACCAAGAATGATGCCAAGTACTTATTATACATATTTTGAATAATTCTTCATAAGACTAGATAT